>NW_027620882.1:26679-48878 GCF_964198595.1 Lampetra fluviatilis
AGACACGGGGAGAGAGACACGGGGAGAGAGACACGGGGAGAGAGAGACACGGGGAGAGAGAGACACGGGGAGAGAGACACGGTGAGAGACACGGGGAGAGAGAGACACGGGGAGAGAGACACGGGGGGAGAGAGACACGGGGAGAGAGAGACAAGGGGAGGGAGAGAGACACGGGGGGAGAGAGACACGGGGAGAGAGACACGGTGAGAGACACGGGGAGAGAGAGACACGGGGAGAGAGAGACACGGGGAGAGAGACACGGTGAGAGACACGGGGAGAGAGACACGGGGAGAGAGACACGGGGAGAGAGACACGGTGAGAGAGACACGGTGAGAGAGAGACACGGAGAGAGAGACACGGTTGGAGACACGGGGGAGAGAGACACGGGGAGAGAGACACGGGGAGAGAGACACGGGGAGAGAGACACGGGGAGAGACACGGGGAGAGAGACACGGGGGGAGAGAGACACGGGGGGGAGAGAGACACGGGGAGGGAGAGAGACACGGGGGAGAGAGACACGGGGGGAGAGAGACACGGGAGAGAGACACGGTGAGAGACACGGGGAGAGAGACACGGGGGAGAGAGACACGGGAGAGAGAGACACGGGGAGAGAGACACGGTGAGAGAGACACGGGTGAGAGAGACACGGGGAGAGAGACACGGGGAGAGAGACACGGGGGAGAGAGACACGGGGAGGGAGAGAGACACGGGGAGAGAGACACGGGGAGAGAGACACGGGGAGAGAGACACGGGGAGAGAGACACGGGGGGAGAGAGACACGGGGGGAGAGAGACACGGGGAGAGAGAGACACGGGGGGAGAGAGACACGGGGAGAGAGACACGGGGGAGAGAGACACGGGGAGAGAGAGACACGGGGGAGAGACACGGGAGAGAGACACGGGGAGAGAGACACGGGAGAGAGACACGGGAGAGAGACACGGGGGAGAGAGACACGGGGAGGAGAGAGACACGGGGGAGAGAGAGACACGGGAGAGAGACACGGGAGAGAGACACGGGAGAGACACGGGGAGAGAGACACGGGAGAGACCGGGAGAGAGACACGGGGAGAGAGAGACACGGAGAGAGAGACACGGGGAGAGGACACACGGTGAGAGACACGGGGAGAGAGACACGGGGGGAGAGAGACACGGGAGAGACACGGGAGAGAGACACGGGAGAGAGAGACACGGAGGAGAGAGACACGGGAGAGAGACACGGAGGAGACACGGGGAGAGAGACACGGGGAGAGAGACACGGGAGAGAGACACGGGGAGAGACCGAGAGACGGGGGAGAGAGACACGGGGGAGAGACGACACGGGGGGAGAGACCGGGGAGAGAGACACGGGAGGACCGGGAGAGAGACACGGGAGAGACACGGGGAGAGAGACACGGGGAGAGAGACACGGGGGGGAGAGGACACGGGGAGAGAGACACGGGGAGAGAGACACGGGAGAGAGACACGGGGAGAGAGACACGGGGAGAGAGACACGGGAGAGAGAGACACGGGGAGAGAGACACGGTGAGAGAGACACGGGGGAGAGAGACACGGGGAGAGAGACACGGGAGGAGAGAGACACGGGAGAGACACGGGGAGAGACACGGGGAGAGAGACACGGGGAGAGAGAGACACGTGAGAAGGGATGATTAGTAGTATGTAGAGGGATATGTAGTAGTGATTGTAGTGTTAGTAGTATTGTAGTAGTTAGTAGTATTGGTACTGTACTATTAGTATCGGTATTATTAGCTGTAGTATTAGTAGTATCGGTACTATTAGTGTAGTATTAGTAGTGTAGTAGTAGTGAGTGTACTATTAGTAGTATCGGTACTATAGTATTGGTACTATAGTATTAGTAGTATCGGTACTATAGTATTGGTACTATAGTATTAGTAGTATTAGTAGTGTAGTATTAGTAGTGTAGTAGTGAGTGTAGTTAGTAGTTAGTAGTTGTAGTATTAGTAGTGTAGTAGTAGTATTGGTACTATAGTATTAGTAGTATCGGTACTATAGTATTAGTAGTATCGGTACTATTAGTGTAGTATTAGTATTGTAGTATTAGTAGTGTAGTATTAGTAGTATTGGTACTATAGTATTAGTAGTATTAGTAGTGTAGTAATAGTAGTATTGGTACTATAGTATTAGTAGTATTAGTAGTGTAGTATTAGTAGTGTAGTATTAGTAGTATTAGTAGTGTAGTAGTGAGTGTAGTATTAGTAGTGTACGATTAGTAGTATGGGTACTATAGTACTAGTACTATAGTATTAGTAGTATCGGTACTATTAGTGTAGTATTAGTAGTGTAGTATTAGTAGTGTAGTAGTGAGTGTAGTATTAGTAGTGTAGTATTAGTAGTGTACGATTAGTAGTATGGGTACTATAGTACTAGTACTATAGTATTAGTAGTATCGATACTATTAGTGTAGTATTAGTAGTGTAGTATTAGTAGTGTAGTAGTGAGTGTAGTATTAGTAGTGTAGTATTAGTAGTGTAGTATTAGTAGTATGGGTACTATAGTACTGGTACTATAGTATTAGTAGTATCGATACTATTAGTGAAGTTTGCGATGTTGAAGGGAACCTGCAAATCGCTCCACTCCGCACTGTACTCGCACCGCCTGCCGCACTGTACAACCGACGTGGCCGGAAGCGGAGCCACGTGACCGGATATAGAGGGGAGGAGCCACGTGAACGACGATATATCGCGATATATCGCGATATCCCTCGACGATATATCGCGATATATCGTAATATACCTTGACGATATATCGCGATATGCAGCGTAGGGCGGTAGCGGTTGATCGCGAAACGATATCGCGATATCCCTCGACGATATATCGCGATATATCGCGATATCCCTCGACGATATATCGCGATATGTAGCGTAGGGCCGCAGCGGTTTATCGCGATACGATATCGCGATATATCGCGATATGTAACGTAGTGCAGCTGCGGTTTATCGCGATACGATATCGACGATATATCGTTGCATATCGCGATATATCGTCGATATCGTATCGCGATATGCAAGGTGGTCACGATATATTGCGTATAATATACTAGCCATTGTGAACTCACCCAATCACTCACTCACTCACACACTCACCCACTCACTCACTCAACCACTCACACACTCACTCAGTCACCCACTCACTCACTCACCTACCCACTCAGCCACTCACTCAGTCACTCACCCAATCACTCACCCACTCACCCACTCACTCACCCACCCACTCACCCACCCACTCACCCACCCACTCAGTCACTCACCCAATCACTCACTCACTCACACACTCACTCAGCAACTCAGTCACTCAGTCACTCACTCACCTACCCACTCACCCACTCACTCACTCAGCCACTCACTCACTCAGTCACTCACTCACTCACTCAACCACCCACTCAGTCACTCACACACTCACTCAGTCACTCAGTCACTCAGTCACTCACTCACCCACTCACTCACTCACCCACTCACCCACTCACCCACACACTCACTCAGTCACTCACTCACTCACTCACCCACTCACCCACACACTCACTCACACACTCACTCAGCCACTCAGTCACTCAGTCACTCACTCACTCACTCAGCTACTCAGTCACTCACTCACACACTCACTCAGCCACTCAGTCACTCACTCACTCACACTCACTCAGCCACTCACACACTCACTCACTCAGTCACTCACCCACTCACCCACTCAACCACTCACTCACTCAACCACTCACTCACACACTCAGCCACTCACACACTCACTCACTCAGTCACTCACTCACTCACTCACACACTCACTCAGTCACTCAGTCACCCACTCACTCAGTCACTCACACACTCACTCAGCCACTCAGTCACTCACTCACCCACTCACCCACTCACCCACTCACTCGCCCACACACTCACCCACTCACTCACTCACCCACTCACTCACTCACTCACACACTCACTCACTCACCCACTCACTCACTCAACCACTCACACACTCACTCACTCACTCACACACTCACTCAGCCACTCAGTCACTCAGTCACTCACCCACCCAATCACTCACTCACTCACACACTCACTCAGCCACTCAGTCACTCAGTCACTCACTCACCCACTCACTCACCTACCCACTCACCCACTCACTCAGTCACTCACTCACACACTCACTCACCCACTCACCCACCCACTCAGCCACTCACACACTCACTCTCTCACTCACACACTCACTCACTCACCCACTCAGTCACACACTCACCCACTCACTCACACACTCACTCACTCACTCACCCACTCACTCACTCACTCACTCACCCACTCACTCACCCACTCACTCAGTCACTCAGTCACTCACTCACCCACTCACTCACCTACCCACTCACCCACTCACTCACCCACTCACTCACCCACTCACTCACTCACCAACCCACCCACTCACTCACCCACTCACTCACCACTCACTCAGACTCACTCACCCACTCACTCACTCACCCACTCACTCACCCACTCACACACTCACCCACTCACTCAGTCACTCACTCACACACTCACTCACCCACTCACTCACTCACCCACTCACTCACCCAATCACTCACTCACTCACACACTCACTCACCTACCCACTCACCGACTCACTCACTCAACCACTCACTCAGCCACTCAGTCACTCAGTCACTCATTCACCCACTCACTCACCTACCCACTCACCCACTCAGTCACTCACTCACACACTCACCCACCCACTCAGTCACTCACTCACTCAGTCACTCACTCACCCACTCACTCACCTACCCACTCACCCACTCACTCAGTCACTCACTCACACACTCACCCACCCACTCAGTCACTCACTCACTCAGCCACTCACTCACCCACTCACTCACCTACCCACTCACCCACTCACTCAGCCACCACTCACACACTCACACACTCACCCACTCACTCAGTCACTCACTCACTCACCCACTCACCCACCCACTCACTCACTCACTCACTCACCCACTCACTCACACACTCAATCAGTCACTCACTCACCTACTCACCCACTCACTCACACACTCACTCACCCACTCACTCACTCAGTCACTCACCCACTCACTCACTCACCCACTCAACCACTCACTCACTCAGTCACTCACACACTCACCCACTCACTCACTCACTCACCCACTCACCCACTCACTCACTCAGTCACTCACTGAGTCAATCACTCACTCACTCACCCACTCACACACTCACTCACCCAATCACTCACTCAGTCACTCACTCACCCACTCACTCACCCACTCACCCACTCACTTACCCACTCAACCACTCACACACTCACTAAGTCACTCACTCACTCACTCACCCACCCACCCACTCAGTCACTCACTCACTCAGTCACTCACTCACCTACCCACTCACCCACTCACTCAGCCACTCACACACTCACTCTCTCACTCACACACTCACTCACTCACCCACTCACTCACACACTCACTCACTCAGTCACTCAGCCACACACTCACCCACTCACTCACCCACTCACTCACCCACTCACTCACCCACTCACTCACACACTCACTCACCCACTCACTCACCCACTCACTCACTCACCAACCCACCCACTCACTCACCCACTCACTCACCACTCACTCAGACTCACTCACCCACTCACTCACTCACCCACTCACTCACCCACTCACACACTCACCCACTCACTCAGTCACTCACTCACACACTCACTCACCCACTCACTCACTCACCCACTCACTCACCCAATCACTCACTCACTCACACACTCACTCACTCACCTACCCACTCACCCACTCACTCACTCAACCAATCACTCACCCACTCACTCACACACTCACTCACACACTCACTCACACACTCACTCACTCACACACTCACTCACTCACACACTCACTCACACACTCACTCACCCACTCACTCACCCACACCCCCATTCACACACTAACTCACTCACTCACACACTGACTCACCCACTCACCCACTCACTCACACACTCACTCACACACTCACTCACTCACACACTCACTCACTCACACACTCACTCACACACTCACTCACCCACTCACTCACCCACACCCCCATTCACACACTAACTCACCCACTCACCCACTCACTCACTCACCCACCCACTCACTGACTCACCCACTCACTCACCCACTCACTCACCTACGCACTCACACACTCACCACTCACCCACTCACCACTCACTCAGTCACTCACTCAGTCACTCACACACTCACCCACTCACTCAGTGACTCACTCACTCAGTCACTCACTCACCCACTCACCCACTCACCCACCCACTCACTCACTCACTCACCCACTCACTCAGCCACTCAGTAACTCACTCACGCAGTCACTCACTCACCCACTCACCCACCCACCCACCCACTCACTCACTCACCCACCCACTCACTCACTCAGCCACTCAGTCACTCAGTCACTCACCCACTCACTCACATACCCACACACCCACTCACTCAGCCACCACTCACACACTCACTCACACACTCACACACTCACCCACTCACTCAGTCACTCACTCACCCACTCACCCACTCACCCACTCACTCACCCACTCACCCACTCACTCACTCACTCACCCACTCACTCACTCACTCACTCACTCACCCACTCACTCAGTCACTCACTCACCTACTCACCCACTCACTGACACACTCACTCAGCCACTCACTCACCCACTCACTCACTCACTCACCCACTCACTCACCCACTCACTCACTCAACCACTCACACACTCACTCAGTCACTCACTCACTCACACACACACTCACCCACTCACTCACCCACTCACTCACTCACTCAGTCACTCACCCACTCACTCACTCAACCACTCACACACTCACTCAGTCACTCACTCACTCACCTACCCACTCACCCACCCACCCACCCACTCACTCACTCACTCAGTCACTCACCCACTCACTCACTCAGTCACTCACCCACTCACCCACTCAACCACTCACTCACTCAACCACTCACACACTCACTCAGTCACTCACTCACTCAGCCACTCAGTCACTCACTCAGTCACTCACACACTCACCCACTCACTCACTCACCCACTCACCCACTCACTCAGTCACTCACTCACACACTCACTCACTCACCCACTCACTCACACACTCACTCACTCACCCACTCACTCACTCACCCACTCACTCACTCACTCAGTCACTTACTCACTCAGCCACACACTCACCCACTCACTCACCCACTCACTCACACACTCACTCACACACTCACTCACACACTCACTCACTCACACACTCACACACTCACTCACTCACACACTCACTCACTCACACACTCACTCACACACTCACCCACCCACTCACTCACTCACCCACTCACTCACCCACACCCCCATTCACACACTAACTCACTCACTCACCCACTCACCCACTCACTCACCCACTCACCCACTCACTCACTCACTCACCCACACACTCACCCACTCACTCACTCACTCACTCACCCACTCACTCACTCACTCACACACTGACTCACTCACTCACCCACTCACTCACCCACTCACTCACTCACTCACCCACTCACTCACACACTCACTCACTCAGTCACTCACTCAGTCACTTACTCACTCAGCCACACACTCACCCACTCACTCACCCACTCACTCACCCACTCACTCACACACTCACTCACACACTCACTCACCCACTCACACACTCACTCACTCACACACTCACTCACTCACACACTCACTCACACACTCACCCACCCACTCACTCACTCACCCACTCACTCACCCACACCCCCATTCACACACTTACTCACTCACTCACACACTCACTCACCCACTCACCCACTCACTCACCCACTCACTCACTCACTCACCCACTCACTCACTCACACACTCACTCACTCACACACTCACTCACACACTCACACACTCACTCACACACTCACTCACACACTCACTCACCCACTCACTCACTCACTCAGTCACTCACCCACTCACTCACTCAGTCACTCACCCACTCACTCACTCACCCACTCAACCACTCACTCACTCAACCACTCACTCACTCAGTCACTCACACACTCACCCACTCACTCACTCACTCACCCACTCACCCACTCACTCACTCAGTCACTCACTGAGTCAATCACTCACTCACTCACCCACTCACACACTCACTCACCCAATCACTCACTCAGTCACTCACTCACCCACTCACTCACCCACTCACCCACTCACTTACCCACTCAACCACTCACACACTCACTAAGTCACTCACTCACTCACCCACCCACCCACTCAGTCACTCACTCACTCAGTCACTCACTCACCCACTCACTCACCTACCCACTCACGCACTCACTCAGCCACTCACACACTCACTCTCTCACTCACACACTCACTCACTCACCCACTCACTCAGTCACTCACTCACTCAGCCACACACTCACCCACTCACTCACCCACTCACTCACCCACTCACTCACACACTCACTCACACACTCACTCACACACTCACTCACTCACACACTCACTCACTCACACACTCACTCACTCAGTCACTCACTCACTCACCCACTCACTCACACACTCACTCACTCAGTCACTCACTCACTCAGCCACACACTCACCCACTCACTCACCCACTCACTCACACACTCACTCACACACTCACACACTCACCCACTCACTCAGTCACTCACTCACCCACTCACCCACTCACTCACTCACTCACCCACTCACTCACTCACACACTCACCCACTCACTCACCTACTCACCCACTCACTGACACACTCACTCAGCCACTCACTCACCCACTCACCCACTCACTCACTCACTCACCCACTCACTCACCCACTCACTCACTCAACCACTCACACACTCACTCAGTCACTCACTCACTCACACACACACTCACCCACTCACTCACCCACTCACTCACTCAGTCACTCACCCACTCACTCACTCAACCACTCACACACTCACTCAGTCACTCACTCACTCACCTACCCACTCACCCACCCACCCACTCACTCACTCACTCAGTCACTCACCCACTCACTCACTCAGTCACTCACCCACTCACCCACTCAACCACTCACTCACTCAACCACTCACACACTCACTCAGTCACTCACTCACTCAGCCACTCAGTCACTCACTCAGTCACTCACACACTCACCCACTCACTCACTCACCCACTCACCCACTCACTCAGTCACTCACTCACACACTCACTCACTCACTCACCCACTCACTCACACACTCACTCACTCACCCACTCACTCACCCACTCACTCACTCACTCAGTCACTCACTCAGTCACTTACTCACTCAGCCACACACTCACCCACTCACTCACCCACTCACTCACCCACTCACTCACCCACACACTCACCCACCCACTCACTCACTCACTCACCCACTCACTCACCCACACCCCCATTCACACACTAACTCACTCACTCACACACTCACTCACCCACTCACCCACTCACTCACCCACTCACCCACTCACTCACTCACTCACTCACCCACACACTCACCCACTCACTCACTCACTCACCCACTCACTCACTCACTCACACACTCACTCACTCACTCACTCACCCACTCACTCACCCACTCACTCACTCACTCACTCACCCACTCACTCACACACTCACTCACTCAGTCACTCACTCAGTCACTTACTCACTCAGCCACACACTCACCCACTCACTCACCCACTCACTCACCCACTCACTCACACACTCACTCACACACTCACTCACACACTCACTCACTCACTCACACACTCACTCACCCACTCACTCACTCAGTCACTCACTCACACACTCACTCACACACTCACTCAGCCACTCACTCACTCAGTCACTCACCCACTCACCTACTCACTCACTCACTCACTCACCCACTCACCCACTCACTCACTCACTCACACACTCACTCACCCACTCACTCATCCACTCACTCACCCACTCACTCACTCACCTACGCATTCACCCACTCACTCACCCAGCCACTCACCCGCTCACTCACTCAGTCACTCACTCACTCACTCACATACTCACTCACACACTCACTCACCCACTCACCTGCTCATTCACTCACTCACCCACTCACCCACTTACTCACCCACTCACTCACTCACCCACCCACACGCTCACTCACTCACCCACCCACACACTCACCCACCCACACACTCACTCACTCACCCACCCACTCACTGACTCACCCACTCACCCAATCACGCACTCACCCGCTCACCCACTCACTCACCATCCCACTCACCCACTCACTCACTCACTCACCCATACACTCACTCACCCACTAACTCACTCACACACACACTCACTCACCCACTCACTCACCCACACTCACTCATCCATTCACACACTCACTCACCCGCTTACTCACCCACCCACTCACTCACTCACCTACGCACTCACACACTCACCCACTCACTCACCCATTCACACACTCACTCACCCGCTCACCCACTCACTCACCTACGCACTCACACACTCACCCACTCACTCACTCACCCACCCACTCACCCATTCACACACTCACCCACTCACTCACCCACTCACTCACCCACTCACTCACCCACTCATTCACCCACTCACTCACCCACTCACTCACACACTCACTCACTCACCCACTCACTCACCCACCCACCCACTCACCCATTCACACACTCACCCACTCACTCACCCACTCACTCACCCACTCACTCACCCACTCACACACTCACTCACTCACCCACTCACACACTCACTCACTCACTCACCCACTCACTCACCCACCCACCCACTCACACATTCACACACTCACCCACTCACTCACCCACTCACTCACCCACTCACTCACCCACTCACTCACTCACCCACTCACCCACTCACTCACCCACTCACCCACCCACTCACCCGCTCACTCACCCATTCACTCACTCACCTACGCACTGCTCCATCAACAATGGGGGAGCTGAGTTGGAGTGTCCGATGGTACAAAATGCCCAGGCAGGTGCCTCGTTTTGGTGGGGCTGATGGTAAGGCCCCACCTCTTGGTGGCACGCTCCAGTCTCAGCAGCAGCGTCTCCAACTCCTCCTCTGAGCGAGCAGCTATTACCAAATCATCGGCGTACATAACGTGGTTGACCAATAGGGAGCCATCCCTTGATGAGCCTCCCATTGTATCTGTACCAGATGGTAATTCCTCCGGTAGAGCTATTGAAGGCTTCACGAACTACGCGGTCGAAATAGACGTTAAATAATGTGGGAGCCAGAGGACATCCCTGTCGCACCCCCCAAGGTGTACAGGGAAAGGCTCCGACTCCCGGCCACGTAGTTTTACCCGGGGCCCGCTCACCATCACGAAGTGTCCTCAATGATCGCGAGCAGAGGGTCAGGCACTCCGAAAGCACGAAGGACAACCCAGAGAGCGCCCAGGCCTACTGATGGACATGCCTGCCGATGCCGGAATGTTTTCGTAAACACATTTGTCCAGCTGTGGATGAGGGAGCTGGTAGGAAACACGTCGGGTTGCTCGGTCAATGGCCTGCAGGCTCAAAGGCGGCGTGGTGTGTACAGCAAATATGCCCGACTGTGAGGGCGGGCACAAGCCGGTAGTGAGTAGGTGAAACGTTGAGTTTTATAAGGGCACCACGGGGTGAGCAGCCCCTCCCCACCCAGCCCCACCCAGCCCCACCCCCCACCCAGCCCCACCCTCCCCACCCAGCCCCACCCCACCCAGCCCCTCCTCACCCAGCCCCACCCCCCACCCAGCCCCACCCTTCCCACCCAGCCCCTCCCCACCCAGCCCCTCCCCACCCAGCCCCTCCCCACCCTCCCCACCCAGCCCCTCCCTCCCCTCTCCACCCAGCCCCACCCAGCCCCACCCAGCCCCACCCCCACCCAGCCCCTCCCCACCCTCCCCACCCAGCCCCTCCCCACCCAGCCCCTCCCCACCCTCCCAGCCCCACCCCCCACCCAGCCCCTCCCAACCCTCCCCACCCAGCCCCTCCCCACCCTCCCCTCTCCACCCAGCCCCACCCCCCACCCAGCCCCTCCCCACCCTCCCCTCCCAGCCCCACCCCTCCCACCCAGCCCCACCCTCCCCACCCAGCCCCACCCTCCCCACCCAGCCCATCCCCACCCTCCCCACCCAGCCCCTCCCCACCCTCCCCTCCCAGCCCCACCCCTCCCACCCAGCCCCACCCTCCCCACCCAGCCCCACCCTCCCCACCCAGCCCCATCCCCCACCCAGCCCCTCCCCACCCAGCCCCTCCCCACCCTCCCCACCCAGCCCCTCCCCACCCTCCCCTCCCAGCCCCACCCCTCCCACCCAGCCCCACCCTCCCCACCCAGCCCCTCCCCACCCAGCCCCATCCCCCACCCAGCCCCTCCCCACCCAGCCCCTCCCCACCCTCCCCTCTCCACCCAGCCCCTCCCCACCCTCCCCTCTCCACCCAGCCCCTCCCCACCCTCCCCTCTCCACCCAGCCCCACCCCTCCCATTTTTGGATGCACGACGGACGGACACAATAATCCCCTGCGCGCTGGCCTATAACCAGGAGGTTCCTACCAGTATTACAAGTCCATGGGCTGCACAGAAGTCTAGAAGCCTCATTCTATTACCATTGATGCCTTCCAATCACATCACTCCAGACCAGGTGCCAGCATCATGACCAACTCGGGCATTGAAGTCACCCAACAAGATGACTCTGTCCCGAGTGGCCACTTGAGCCAGCACCTGTGACAGGAGGTCATAGAAAGCGTCCGACTCATCGGCCTTGCCGGCATCCCTCCACGGATGTTCGTCTTCGGTGGGGGCATAAGTAGCCACGACCACCACTCCTCGCCTCCGGTTGATGAGAAGGCGAGCCCACAGTAGCCTGGGGCTTACAGCTTCCCACACCTCACCGCCACGCTCCCACGCCCCCTTCATTCTTTTGTTCAGAAGCAGAGCGACTCCCTGTTTGTTTGGCAGTCTCCTGCCCCGAGTGGAGGACTGTCCACCCCTCATGGTGGCAGGAGCCAGAGCCGCTCCACCGGACCCTCCTGAATGCCGCAGAGATCCAGACGGTACCCGTCTAGCTCCCGACAGAGGAGTGGCAGCCTCTCCTCCTCCGCAGTGAGCGTTCCCTGGGACGTAAGCAACGACGACCATCACTCCTCGCCTCTTGTTGATGTGGAGGTGAGCTCACACTCACCCACTCACACTCACTCACCCACTCACCCACTCACCCACTCACCCACTCACCCACTCACTCACTCACCCACTCACCCACTCACCCACTCACCCACTCACTCACTCAGACTCACTCACACTCACTCACCCACTCACTCACTCAGACTCACTCACACTCACTCACTCACTCACCCACTCACTCACTCACTCAGACTCACTCACACTCACTCACCCACTCACTCACCCACTCACTCACTCACTCACCCACTCACTCACTCACTCAGACTCACTCACACTCACTCACTCACTCACTCACTCAGACTCACTCACACTCACTCACTCACCCATCCACTCACCCATCCACTCACTCACCCATCCACTCACCCATCCACTCACTCACCCACCCACTCACTCAGACTCACTCACGACTTACTCACTCACTCACCCACTCACTCACCCACTCACTCACCCACTCACTCACCCACTCACACACCCAGACTCACTCACACACCCAGACTCACCCACCCACTCACTCACTCACTCACCCAGACTCACTCACTCAGACTCACTCACTCACGACTCACTCACTCACTCACCCACTCACTCACCCACTCACCCATCCATCCACTCACCCACCCACCCACTCACTCACACACTCACCCACCCACTCACCCACCCACCCAGACTCACTCACACTCACTCACTCACCCACCCACTCACCCATCCACTCACTCACCCATCCACTCACTCACCCACCCACTCACTCACTCACCCACCCACCCACTCACACACTCACCCACTCATTCACCCACTCACCCATCCACTCACCCACACACTCACTCACTCACCCACCCACCCACCCACTCACCCATCCACTCACTCACCCATCCACTCACTCACCCATCCACTCACTCACCCATCCACTCACTCACCCACCCACCCACTCACACACTCACCCACTCACTCAGACTCACTCACTCAGACTCACTCACTCACGACTTACTCACTCACTCACCCACTCACTCACCCACTCACTCACCCACTCACTCACCCAGACTCACTCACACACCCAGACTCACCCACCCACTCACTCACTCACTCACCCAGACTCACTCACTCAGACTCACTCACTCACGACTCACTCACTCACTCACCCACTCACCCATCCATCCACTCACCCACCCACCCACTCACTCACACACTCACCCACCCACTCACCCACCCAGACTCACTCACACTCACTCACTCACCCATCCACTCACCCATCCACTCACTCACCCATCCACTCACTCACCCACCCACTCACTCACTCACCCACCCACCCACTCACACACTCACCCACTCATTCACCCACTCACCCATCCACTCACCCACACACTCACTCACTCACTCACGCACCCACCCACTCACTCACTCAGACTCACTCACTCACACTCACTCACCCATCCACTCACCCATCCACTCACTCACCCATCCACTCACTCACCCATCCACTCACTCACCCACCCACCCACTCACACAGACTCACTCACTCAGACTCACTCACTCACGACTTACTCACTCACTCACCCACTCACTCACCCACTCACTCACCCACTCACTCACCCACTCAAACACCCAGACTCACTCACACACCCAGACTCACCCACCCACTCACTCACCCAGACTCACTCACTCAGACTCACTCACTCACGACTCACTCACTCACTCACCCACTCACCCATCCATCCACTCACCCACCAACCCACTCACCCACCCACTCACCCACCCAGACTCACTCACACTCACTCACTCACCCATCCACTCACCCATCCACTCACTCACCCATCCACTCACTCACCCACCCACTCACTCACTCACTCACCCACCCACCCACTCACACACTCACCCACTCATTCACCCACTCACCCATCCACTCACCCACACACTCACTCACTCACCCACCCACCCACTCACCCATCCACTCACTCACCCACCCACCCACACACTCACTCACACACCCATCCACTCACCCACCCACTCACCCACCCACCCACCCACTCACTCACCCACCCACCCACCCACTCACCCATTCACTCACCCACTCACTCATCCACTCACCCACCCACTCACCCACCCACTCACCCACCCACCCACTCACCCACCCACCCACTCACCCACTCACCCGCCCACCCACTCACCCACACTCACTCACTCACTCACCCACCCACTCACTCACCCACCCACCCACACTCCCACCCACTCACTCACCCACCCACCCACTCACTCACCCACCCACCCACCCACTCACTCGCCCACCCACCCACTCACTCACCCATCCACTCACCCACCCACCCACTCACTCACTCACCCACCCACCCACTCACCCATCCACTCACCCAACCACCCATCCACTCACCCAACCACCCACCCACCCACTCACTCACCCACCCACCCAGCCACTCACTCACTCACTCACCCACCCACCCACTCACTCACCCATCCACTCACCCACCCACCCACTCACCCACCCACCCACTCACTCACCCACTCACCCACACCCACTCACCCACCCACCCACACTCACTCACCCACACTCCCTCACCCACCCACTCACCCACTCACTCACTCACCCACCCACCCACTCACACACTCACCCACTCATTCACCCACTCACCCATCCACTCACCCACACACTCACTCACTCACCCACCCACCCACTCACCCATCCACTCACTCACCCATCCACTCACTCACCCACCCACCCACTCACACACTCACCCACTCACTCACCCACTCACTCACCCACTCACACACCCAGACTCACTCACACACCCAGACTCACCCACCCACTCACTCACTCACTCACCCAGACTCACTCACTCAGACTCACTCACTCACGACTTACTCACTCACTCACCCACTCACTCACCCACTCACTCACCCACTCACTCACCCACTCACACACCCAGACTCACTCACACACCCAGACTCACCCACCCACTCACTCACTCACTCACCCAGACTCACTCACTCAGACTCACTCACGACTCACTCACTCACCCACTCACCCATCCATCCACTCACCCACCCACCCACTCACTCACACACTCACCCACCCACTCACCCACCCAGACTCACTCACACTCACTCACTCACCCATCCACTCACCCATCCACTCACTCACCCATCCACTCACTCACCCACCCACTCACTCACTCACCCACCCACCCACTCACACACTCACCCACTCATTCACCCACTCACCCATCCACTCACCCACCCACTCACTCACTCAGACTCACTCACACTCACTCACTCACTCACCCACTCACTCACTCACTCAGACTCACTCACACTCACTCACTCACCCATCCACTCACCCATCCACTCACTCACCCATCCACTCACTCACCCATCCACTCACTCACACACTCACCCACTCACTCAGACTCACTCACTCAGACTCACTCACTCACGACTTACTCACTCACTCACCCACTCACTCACCCACTCACTCACCCACTCAAACACCCAGACTCACTCACACACCCAGACTCACCCACCCACTCACTCACTCACCCAGACTCACTCACTCAGACTCACTCACTCACGACTCACTCACTCACCCACTCACCCATCCATCCACTCACCCACCCACTCACACACTCACCCACCCACTCACCCACCCAGACTCACTCACACTCACTCACTCACCCATCCACTCACCCATCCACTCACTCACCCATCCACTCACTCACCCACCCACCCACTCACTCACTCACCCACCCACCCACTCACCCATCCACTCACTCACCCACCCACCCACACACTCACTCACACACCCATCCACTCACCCACCCACTCACCCACCCACTCACTCACCCACCCACCCACTCACCCATTCACTCACCCACCCACCCACCCACCCACTCACTCACCCATCCACTCACCCCACCCACCCACACTCCCACCCACTCACATCACCCACCCACCACACTCCACCCACTCACTCACCCACCACCCACTCACTCACCCACCCACCCACTCACTCACTCACCCATCCACTCACCCAACCACCCATCCACTCACCCAACCACCCACCCACCCACTCACTCACCCACCCACCCAGCCACTCACTCACTCACCCACCCACCCACTCACTCACCCATCCACTCACCCACCCACCCACACTCACCCACCCACCCACTCACTCACCCACTCACCCACCCACACACTCACCCACTCACCCACACACTCCCCTCACCCACCCACCCACCCACACACTCACCCACTCACTCACCCACTCACCCAACCACTCACTCACCCACCCACTCACTCACCCACCCACCCACTCACCCACCCACGCACCCACTCACCCACCCACCCACTCACCCACACACTCCCTCACCCACCCACCCACACACTCACCCACTCACCCACACACTCCCTCACCCACCCACCCACACACTCACCCACTCACTCACCCACTCACCCATTCCCTCACCCACACTCCTCACCCACCACCCACACACTCACCCACTCACTCACCCACCACCCACACTCCCTCACCCATTCCCTCACCCACACTCCCTCACCCACGTGTGTAGGCTGCTTGCACGCAACAGAGAGACACGTGGAGAGAGAGACACGTGGAGAGAGAGAGACAGACACAGCAGACGCAGTCACCACGCAGACCACCACTTTATTGTACCGTGCGGTTACAGAGGCCCCCTCTACTCACCAAGTCTCAGAGATAAGAAACACAATCTCTGAGCTGGACGTCCAGTTGCACAAATAGATGGTGGTGGTGGTGGCATCTGCAGAACCAGTGGCATCTACATCTGCAGAACCAGTGGCATCTACATCTGCAGAACGTGAAGAACCAGTGGCATCTACATCTACAGAACCAGTGGCATCTACATCTGCAGAAACCAGTGGCATCTACATCTACAGAACGCGAAGAACCAGTGGCATCTACATCTGCAGAACGCGAAGAACCAGTGGCATCTACATCTGCAGAACCAGTGGCATCTACATCTGCAGAATGTGAAGAACCAGTGGCATCTACATCTGCAGAACGTGAAGAACCAGTGGCATCTACATCTACAGAACGTGAAGAACCAGTGGCATCTACATCTGCAGAATGTGAAGAACCAACCAAGTGGCATCTACAGCTGCAGAATGTGAAGAACCAGTGGCATCTACATCTGCAGAACCAGTGGCATCTACATCTGCAGAATGTGAAGAACCAGTAGCATCTACATCTGCAGAACGTGAAACCAGTGGCATCTACATCTGCAGAACGTGAAGAACCAGTGGCATCTACATCTGCAGAACGTGAAGAACCAGTGGCATCTACATCTGCAGAATGTGAAGAACCAGTGGCATCTACATCTACACGCGAAGAACCAGTGGCATCTACATCTGCAGATCGTGAAGAACCAGTGGCATCTACATCTGCAGAACGAGAAGAACCAGTGGCATCTACATCTGCAGAACGAGAAGAACCAGTGGCATCTACATCTGCAGAACGTGAAGAACCAGTGGCATCTACATCTGCAGATCGTGAAGAACCAGTGGCATCTACATCTGCAGAACGTGAAGAACCAGTGGCATCTACATCTGCAGAACGCGAAGAACCAGTGGCATCTACATCTGCAGAATGTGAAGAACCAGTGGCATCTACATCTGCAGAACGCGAAGAACCAGTGGCATCTACATCTGCAGAACGTGAAGAACCAGTGGCATCTACATCTGCAGAACGTGAAGAACCAGTGGCATCTACATCTGCAGAACGTGAAGAACCAGTGGCATCTACATCTGCAGAACCAGTGGCATCTACATCTGCAGAACGTGAAGAACCAGTGGCATCTACATCTGCAGAACGTGAAGAACCAGTGGCATCTACATCTGCAGAACGCGAAGAACCAGTGGCATCTACATCTGCAGAACGTGAAGAACCAGTGGCATCTACATCTGCAGAACGTGAAGAACCAGTGGCATCTACATCTACAGAACCAGTGGCATCTACATCTGCAGAACCAGTGGCATCTACATCTGCAGAACGTGAAGAACCAGTGGCATCTACATCTGAAGAACCAGCGGCATCTACATCTGCAGAACGTGAAGAACCAGTGGCATCTACAGGAGATGACACAACTTTTGAAGCCGTGTTGAGCGTACACGCCGTGCAATGCGATTAGAACTCGTTTGAAAGTAGCGGAGTCCCCTGCAGGATCATGAACGCCAAGTCAACTCGCACCCCAACACCTCCTGCAGCCCGAGTTCAATTCGTAGACACGGTGCACGGCCAGAGAATTGACACCCCACTCGCCCACCCGCTCACCCGCTCGCTCACCCACCCGCTCGCTCGCTCACCCACCCGCTCACCCACCCGCTCGCTCGCTCACCCACCTACCCACCCACCCACCCACTCGCTCACCAACCCACTCACTCGCTCGCCAACTCGCTCACCCACCCAAGCACCCCCCCCCCTGCTCACCCACCCACCTACCTACCCACTCACCCACCCACTCACTCACCCAACCCACTCACTCACCCAACCAACCACCTACCCCCCCGCTCACCCCCCCCGCTCACTCACCCACTCACTCACCCACCCACCCACTCTACCCCCCCGCTCACCCACCCACCTACCTACCCACTCACTCACCCACTCACTCGCCCACCCACCAACCTACCCCCTCACTCACCAACCCACCCACCCACTCACTCACCCACTCACTCACCCACCCACTCTAACCCCCCGCTCACCCACCCACCCACCCACTCACCCACTCACCCGCCCACCCACTCTACCCCCCCACTCACCCACCCACCTACCTACCCACTCACTCACCCACTCAATCGCCCACCCACCAACCTACCCCCTCACTCACCAACCCACCCAACCTACCCCCTCACCCACTCACAGGTGCTGCTGCTGCTACTGATGATGCTGCTGCTGCTACTGATGCTGCTGATGATGATGATGATGCTGATGATGATGCTGCTGATGCTGATGATGCTGCTGCTGCTGCTACTGATGCTGCTGATGCTGATGATGCTGCTGCTGCTGCTACTGATGCTGCTGATGCTGATGATGATGCTGATGATGATGCTGCTACTGACAGCCACTTGTGGGGGTGTTCTCGCACAGAGTGAGCGCCCTCTCCTCCCGCTCCCTCCCTCCTCTGCCCCCCCCCCTCTCTCCCTGCCCCCCATCTCCCCCCTCTCTCCCTCTCTCCCTGCCCCCCTCTCTCTCTCTGCCCCCCTCTCTCTCTCTGCCCCCCACTCTCTCTCTCTCTCTCTGCCCCCCCTCTCCCTCTCTCCCTGCCCCCCCTCTCTCTCTCTGCCCTCAGTGCATCTCTGTGTAGGGCTGCAGGTTGAAGGCGCGCTCCATGAAGCGCCTTGTCTCCCCCCCCTCTCTCTCCCCTCTCTCTCCCCCCTCTTTCTCTGCCCCCCCTCTCTCTCTCTCTGCCCCCCACTCTCTCTCTGCCCCCCCTCTCTCTCTCCCCCCTCAGTGCATCTCTGTGTAGGGCTGCAGGTTGAAGGCGCGCTCCATGAAGCGACGCAGCTCCCCCCCCCCTCTCTCCCCCCTCTCTCTGCCCCCCCTCTCTCTCTCTGCCCCCCTCTCTCTCTCTCTGCCCCCCACTCTCTCTCTCTCTGCCCCCCCTCTCTCTGCCCTGCCCCCCCTCTCTCTCTCCCTGCCCCCCCCCTCTCCCTGCCCCCCTAGTGCATCTCTGTGTAGGGCTGCAGGTTGAAGGCGCGCTCCATGAAGCGACGCAGCTCCCCCCCCTCTCTCCCCCCTCTCTCTCCCCCCTCTCTCTCTGCCCCCCCCCTCTCTCTCTCTCTGCCCCCCCCCCCTCTCTCTCTCTGCCCCCCCTCTCTCCCTGCCCCCCTCAGTGCATCTCTGTGTAGGGCTGCAGGTTGAAGGCGCGCTCCATGAAGCGACGCAGCTCCCCCCCCTCTCTCCCCCCTCTCTCTCCCCCCTCTCTCTCTGCCCCCCCCCCTCTCTCTCTCTCTGCCCCCCCCCCCTCTCTCTCTCTGCCCCCCCTCTCTCCCTGCCCCCCTCAGTGCATCTCTGTGTAGGGCTGCAGGTTGAAGGCGCGCTCCATGAAGCGACGCAGCTCCCCCCCCTCTCTCCCCCCTCTCTCTCCCCCCTCTCTCTCTGCCCCCCCCCCTCTCTCTCTCTCTGCCCCCCCCCCCTCTCTCTCTCTGCCCCCCCCTCTCTCCCTGCCCCCCTCAGTGCATCTCTGTGTAGGGCTGCAGGTTGAAGGCGCGCTCCATGAAGCGACGCAGCTCCCCCCCCTCTCTCCCCCCTCTCTCTCCCCCCTCTCTCTCTGCCCCCCCCCTCTCTCTCTCTCTGCCCCCCCCCCCTCTCTCTCTCTGCCCCCCCTCTCTCCCTGCCCCCCTCAGTGCATCTCTGTGTAGGGCTGCAGGTTGAAGGCGCGCTCCATGAAGCGACGCAGCTCCCCCCCCTCTCCCCCCCTCTCTCTCCCCCCTCTCTCTCTGCCCCCCCCCCTCTCTCTCTCTCTGCCCCCCCCCTCTCTCTCTCTCTGCCCCCCCTCTCTCCCTGCCCCCCTCAGTGCATCTCTGTGTAGGGCTGCAGGTTGAAGGCGCGCTCCATGAAGCGCCTTGTCTCCCCCCCTCTCTCTCCCCTCTCTCTCCCCCCTCTCTCTCTGCCCCCCCTCTCTCTCTCTCTGCCCCCCACTCTATCTCCCTGCCCCCCCTCTCTCTCTCCCCCCTCAGTGCATCTCTGTGTAGGGCTGCAGGTTGAAGGCGCGCTCCATGAAGCGACGCAGCTCCCCCCCCCCTCTCTCCCCCCTCTCTCTGCCCCCCCTCTCTCTCTCTGCCCCCCTCTCTCTCTCTCTGCCCCCCACTCTCTCTCTCTCTGCCCCCCCTCTCTCTGCCCCCCCTCTCTCTCTCCCTGCCCCCCCCCTCTCCCTGCCCCCCTAGTGCATCTCTGTGTAGGGCTGCAGGTTGAAGGCGCGCTCCATGAAGCGACGCAGCTCCCCCCCC
>NW_027620883.1:0-4000 GCF_964198595.1 Lampetra fluviatilis
GAGTGGTGGTGAGTGGTGGTGAGTGGAGTGGTGAGTGGTGTGAGTGGTGTGGTGGTGAGTTGGTGGTGAGTGGTGGGAGTGGTGGTGAGTGGTGTGGTGAGTGGGGAGTAGTGGTGAGTGAGTGGTGGTGAGTGGTGTGGTGGTGAGTTGGTGGTGAGTGGTGGGAGTGGTGGGAGTGGTGGTGAGTGGTGGTGGTGAGTAGTGAGTGGTGGTGAGTGGTGAGTGGTGGTGGTGAGTGGTGGTGGTGAGTGGTAGTGAGTGGTGGTGAGTAGTGAGTGGTGGTGGTGAGTGGTGGTGGTGAGTGGTGGTGAGTGGTGGTGGTGGTGAGTGAGTGGTGGTGAGTAGTGAGTGGTGGTGGTGAGTGGTGGTGAGTGAGTGGTGGTGAGTGGTGGTGGTGAGTGGTGGTGAGTAGTGGTGGTGAGTGGTGGTGGTGGTGAGTGGTGGTGAGTAGTGGTGGTGAGTGGTGGTGAGTAGTGAGTGGTGGTGGTGAGTGGTGGTGGTGAGTGGTGGTGGTGGTGAGTGGTGGTGAGTAGTGGTGGTGAGTGGTGGTGGTGAGTGGTGGTGGTGAGTGGTGGTGGTGAGTGGTAGTGAGTGGTGGTGAGTAGTGAGTGGTGGTGGTGAGTGGTGGTGGTGAGTGGTGGTGGTGAGTGGTGGTGGTGGTGAGTGGTGGTGAGTAGTGGTGGTGAGTGGTGGTGGTGAGTGGTGGTGGTGAGTAGTGAGTGGTGGTGGTGAGTGGTGGTGGTGAGTGAGTGGTGGTGAGTGGTGGTGGTGAGTAGTGAGTGGTGGTGGTGAGTGGTGAGTGGTGGTGGTGAGTAGTGAGTGGTGGTGGTGAGTGAGTGGTGGTGAGTGGTGGTGGTGAGTAGTGAGTGGTGGTGAGTGCTGGTGAGTGGTGGTGGTGAGTGGTGGTGAGTAGTGAGTGGTGGTGGTGAGTGGTGGTGGTGAGTGGTGGTGGTGAGTGGTGGTGAGTGGTGGTGGTGGTGAGTGAGTGGTGGTGAGTAGTGAGTGGTGGTGGTGAGTGGTGGTGGTGAGTGGTGGTGAGTAGTGAGTGGTGGTGGTGAGTGGTGGTGGTGAGTGGTGGTGGTGAGTGGTGGTGGTGGTGAGTGAGTGGTGGTGAGTGGTGGTGGTGAGTGAGTGGTGGTGAGTGGTGTGGTGAGTGATGCTGAGTGGTGGTGGTGAGTGGTGGTGGTGAGTGGTGGTGAGTGGTGGTGGTGGTGAGTGGTGTGGTGAGTGGTGTGGTGAGTGGTGATGAGTGGTGGTGTGGTGGTGAGTAGTGAGTGGTGTGGTGAGTGGTGATGAGTGGTGGTGGTGAGTGGTGGTGGTGAGTGGTGGTGGTGAGTGAGTGGTGGTGAGTGGTGGTGGTGAGTGGTGTGGTGAGTGGTGATGAGTGGTGGTGTGGTGGTGAGTAGTGAGTGGTGGTGGTGAGTAGTGAGTGGTGAGTGAGTGGTGTAGTGGTGGTGAGTGCTGGTGAGTGGTGGTGGTGAGTGGTGGTGGTGTGTGGTGGTGGTGAGTGGTGTAGTGGTGGTGAGTGGTGTGGTGAGTGCTGGTGAGTGGTGGTGGTGAGTGAGTGGTGGTGAGTGGTGTGGTGAGTGGTGGTGAGTAGTGTGGTGTGTGGTGGTGAGTAGTGTGGTGGTGATTGGTGGTGAGTGGTGGTGTGGTGGTGGTGAGTGGTGGTGAGTAGTGTGGTGTAGTGGTGGTGAGTGGTGGTGAGTAGTGAGTGGTGGTGGTGAGTGGTGTGGTGAGTGAGTGGTGGTGAGTGGTTGTGAGTGGTGGTGGTGAGTGAGTGGTGGTGAGTGGTTGTGAGTGGTGGTGGTGAGTGGTGGTGGGGAGTGGTGGTGAGTGCTGGTGAGTGGTGGTGGTGAGTGGTGGTGAGTTGGTGGTGAGTGAGTGAGTGGTGCTGGTGAGTGGTGAGTGGTGGTGGTGAGTGGTGAGTGAGTGGTGAGTTGGTGGTGAGTGGTGGTGAGTTGGTGGTGAGTGAGTGAGTGGTGCTGGTGAGTGGTGAGTGGTGGTGGTGAGTGGTGAGTGAGTGCTGGTGAGTGAGTGCTGGTGAGTGAGTGGTGGTGGTGAGTGGTGAGTGAGTGGTGGTGGTGAGTGGTGTAGTGGTGGGGAGTGGTGGTGAGTGCTGGTGAGTGGTGGTGGTGAGTGGTGGTGAGTAGTGAGTGGTGGTGGTGAGTGGTGGTGGTGAGTGGTGGTGGTGAGTGGTGGTGAGTGGTGGTGGTGGTGAGTGAGTGGTGGTGAGTAGTGAGTGGTGGTGGTGAGTGGTGAGTGAGTGGTGGTGAGTGGTGGTGGTGTAGTGGTGGTGAGTGAGTGGTGGTGAGTGGTGGTGAGTGGTGGTGGTGGCGAGTGGTGAGTGGTGTAGTGGTGGTGAGTGAGTGGTGGTGAGTGGTGGTGGTGAGTGAGTGGTGGTGAGTGGTGTGGTGAGTGATGCTGAGTGGTGGTGGTGAGTGGTGGTGGTGAGTGGTGGTGAGTGGTGGTGGTGGTGAGTGGTGTGGTGAGTGGTGATGAGTGGTGGTGGTGAGTGGTGGTGGAGAGTGGTGGTGGTGAGTGGTGGTGGTGAGTGAGTGGTGGTGAGTGGTGGTGGTGAGTGGTGTGGTGAGTGGTGATGAGTGGTGGTGTGGTGGTGAGTAGTGAGTGGTGGTGGTGAGTAGTGAGTGGTGTAGTGGTGGTGAGTGCTGGTGAGTGGTGGTGGTGAGTGGTGGTGAGTTGGTGGTGAGTGAGTGAGTGGTGCTGGTGAGTGGTGAGTGGTGGTGGTGAGTGGTGAGTGAGTGGTGAGTTGGTGGTGAGTGGTGGTGAGTTGGTGGTGAGTGAGTGAGTGGTGCTGGTGAGTGGTGAGTGGTGGTGGTGAGTGGTGAGTGAGTGCTGGTGAGTGAGTGCTGGTGAGTGAGTGGTGGTGGTGAGTGGTGAGTGAGTGGTGGTGGTGAGTGGTGTAGTGGTGGGGAGTGGTGGTGAGTGCTGGTGAGTGGTGGTGGTGAGTGGTGGTGAGTAGTGAGTGGTGGTGGTGAGTGGTGGTGGTGAGTGGTGGTGGTGAGTGGTGGTGAGTGGTGGTGGTGGTGAGTGAGTGGTGGTGAGTAGTGAGTGGTGGTGGTGAGTGGTGAGTGAGTGGTGGTGAGTGGTGGTGGTGTAGTGGTGGTGAGTGAGTGGTGGTGAGTGGTGGTGAGTGGTGGTGGTGGCGAGTGGTGAGTGGTGTAGTGGTGGTGAGTGAGTGGTGGTGAGTGGTGGTGGTGAGTGAGTGGTGGTGAGTGGTGTGGTGAGTGATGCTGAGTGGTGGTGGTGAGTGGTGGTGGTGAGTGGTGGTGAGTGGTGGTGGTGGTGAGTGGTGTGGTGAGTGGTGATGAGTGGTGGTGGTGAGTGGTGGTGGAGAGTGGTGGTGGTGAGTGGTGGTGGTGAGTGAGTGGTGGTGAGTGGTGGTGGTGAGTGGTGTGGTGAGTGGTGATGAGTGGTGGTGTGGTGGTGAGTAGTGAGTGGTGGTGGTGAGTGGTGGTGGTGAGTGGTGGTGGTGAGTGGTGTAGTGGTGGTGAGTGGTGTGGTGAGTGCTGGTGAGTGCTGGTGGTGAGTGGTGGTGAGTAGTGTGGTGTGTGGTGGTGAGTAGTGTGGTGGTGATTGGTGGTGAGTGGTGGTGTGGTGGTGGTGAGTGGTGGTGAGTAGTGTGGTGTAGTGGTGGTGAGTGGTGGTGAGTAGTGAGTGGTGGTGGTGAGTGGTGTAGTGCTGGTGAGTGGTGCTGGTGAGTGAGTGCTGCTGAGTGGTGAGTGAGTGGTGGTGAGTGGTTGTGAGTGGTGGTGGTGAGTGAGTGGTGGTGAGTGGTTGTGAGTGGTGGTGGTGAGTGAGTGGTGGTGAGTGGTTGTGAGTGGTGGTGGTGAGGTGGTGGGGAGTGGTGGTGAGGTGCTGGTGAGTGGTGGTGGTGAGTGGTGGTGAGTTGGTGAGTGGGGGTGGGGTGGGAGTGGGGGGGAGTGAGTGGGTGGTGAGTAGTGAGTGGTGGTGGTGAGGGCTGAGTGAGTGGTGGTGA
>NW_027620884.1:0-2500 GCF_964198595.1 Lampetra fluviatilis
TCAACATCATCATCATCATCATCTACATCATCAACAACATCATCAATCAACATCAACAATCAACATCATCAACATCATCAACATCATCAACATCATCAACATCATCATCATCAACAACATCAACATCAACAACATCATCATCATCTACATCATCAACACACATCATCAACATCATCATCAACAACTCATCATCAACAACATCATCAAAACATCATCAACAACATCAACATCAACAACAATCAACAACATCAACATCATCAACATCAACAACATCATCAACATCATCAACATCAACATCATCAACATCATCAACATCAACACTCAACATCAACAACATCAACATCATCATCATCAACATCAACATCAACAACAACATCATCATCAACATCATCTCATCATCAACAACATCATCAACACAACATCATCACAACATCTACATCAACAACAACATCATCAACATCAACATCAACAACATCAACATCATCAACATCAACATCATCAACATCATCATCATCAACAACATCAACATCAACAACATCAACATCATCAACATCATCAACATCATCAACATCAACAACATCATCAACATCATCAACATCATCAACATCATCAACATCAACAACAACATCAACATCAACATCATCAACAACATCAACATCAACAACATCATCAACATCAACAACATCAACATCCATCACATCATCAACTCATCAACAACATCAACATCAACATCATCAACAACATCATCATCACATCATCAACATCAACATCAACATCATCAACATCACAACATCAACAACATCATCATCTACATCATCATCATCATCTAACATCATCAACAACATCAACATCATCAACATCATCATCATCATCAACATCATCATACATCATCAACATCATCAACAACATCAACATCAACAACATCATCATCAACATCATCATCATCATCAACATCATCATCTACATCATCAACAACATCAACATCATCAACATCATCAATCATCATCAACATCATCATCTACATCATCAACATCAACATCAACATCATCATCAACATCATCATCAACATCGACATCATCAACATCATCAACATCAACATCATCAACATCATCAACATCAACATCATCAACAACATCATCAACATCATCAACATCATCAACATCTACATCATCAACAACATCAACATCAACAACATCAACATCATCATCATCATCAACATCATCAACAACATCATCATCAACATCATCATCATCATCAACATCATCATCTACATCATCATCATCATCAACATCAACATCATCAACAACATCAAACATCAACAACATCATCAACATCATCAAACAACATCAACATCATCAACAACATCAACATCAACAACAACATCAACAACATCATCAACATCTACATCATCATCAACAACATCATCAACATCCATCATCATCACAACATCAACAACATCAACATCAACAACATCAACATCATCAACAACATCAATCAACATCATCATCAACACATCATCAACAACATCAACATCAACATCATCATCATCATCAACATCATCAACAACAACATCATCATCAAACATCATCATCAACATCATCATCAACATCAACATCAACATCATCATCAACATCAACAACATCAACATCATCAACATCATCAACATCAACATCATCAACATCATCAACATCAACAACAACATCAACATCATCAACATCAACATCATCAACAACATCAACATCAACAACATCAACATCATCATCATCATCTACATCATCAACAACATCATCATCAACATCATCATCTACATCATCAACAACATCATCATCTACATCATCAACATCAACATCAACATCATCAACACATCATCATCAACATCATCATCAACATCATCATCATCATCAACATCATCAACATCATCATCTACATCATCACACATCAACATCAACATCATCAACATCATCATCAACATCATCAACATCATCATCATCTACACAACATCATCATCAACATCATCATCAACAATCATCATCTACATCATCATCAACATCAACATCATCAACATCATCAACATCAACATCATCAACAACATCAACATCATCATCATCATCTACATCATCAACAACATCATCAACATCATCAACACATCATCAACATCATCAACATCAACAACATCAACATCATCAACATCATCAACATCAACATCATCAACATCAACATCATCAACATCATCAACATCAACATCATCAACAACATCAACATCATCAACATCAACATCATCAACAACATCAACATCAACAACATCAACATCATCATCATCATCAACATCATCATCAACATCATCATCAACATCATCAACAACATCATCATCAACATCAACATCATCAACATCATCAACATCAACATCATACAACATCAACATCAACATCAACAACATCAACAACATCATCACATCAACATCATCAACAACATCATCAACATCCAACAACATCAACAACAT
>NW_027620884.1:7500-25000 GCF_964198595.1 Lampetra fluviatilis
TCATCATCTACATCATCATCAACATCAACATCATCAACATCAACATCATCAACATCATCAACATCAACATCATCAACATCATCAACATCAACATCATCAACAACATCAACATCATCAACATCAACATCATCAACAACATCAACATCAACAACATCAACATCATCATCATCATCTACATCATCAACAACATCATCATCAACATCATCATCTACATCATCAACAACATCATCATCAACATCAACATCATCAACATCATCAACATCAACATCAACATCATCAACATCATCAACATCAACATCATCAACATCATCAACAACATCATCAACATCATCATCAACATCATCAACATCATCAACATCAACATCATCAACAACATCAACATCAACAACATCATCATCATCATCTACATCATCAACAACATCATCATCAACATCATCATCATCATCATCAACATCATCATCTACATCATCAACAACATCAACATCATCAACATCATCATCAACATCATCATCTACATCATCAACAACATCATCATCAACATCATCAACATCAACATCATCAACATCATCATCAACATCAACATCATCAACAACATCATCAACATCATCATCAACATCATCAACATCATCAACATCAACATCATCAACAACATCAACATCAACATCATCAACATCATCAACATCAACATCATCAACATCAACATCATCAACAACATCATCAACATCATCAACATCAACATCATCAACATCATCAACATCAACATCATCAACAACATCATCAACATCATCATCAACATCATCAACATCATCAACATCTACATCATCAACAACATCATCAACAACAACATCATCAACATCATCAACATCAACATCATCAACATCATCAACATCAACATCATCAACAACATCATCAACATCATCATCAACATCATCAACATCATCAACATCAACATCATCAACAACATCAACATCAACATCAACATCATCATCATCATCAACATCAACATCATCAACAACATCATCATCAACATCATCAACATCAACATCATCAACATCATCAACATCAACATCATCAACAACATCATCATCAACATCATCATCATCATCATCAACATCATCATCTACATCATCAACAACATCAACATCATCAACAACATCATCAACATCATCAACAACATCAACATCATCAACAACATCATCAACATCAACAACAACATCAACAACATCATCAACATCTACATCATCATCAACAACATCATCAACATCATCATCATCATCATCAACATCATCAACATCAACATCATCAACATCATCATCAACAACATCAACAACATCATCATCAACATCATCAACATCATCAACATCATCAACATCATCATCAACATCATCAACATCATCATCAACATCATCAACAACAGCATCATCATCATCAACATCATCAACATCATCAACACCAACATCATCAACATCATCAACATCATCAACAACAACATCAACAACAACATCAACAACAACATCAACAACAACATCAACAACAACATCAACAACAACATCAACATCACCATCAACAACATCAACATCATCAACATCATCAACAACATCATCAACAACATCTACAACATCATCATCATCAACAACATCAACATCAACAACATCATCATCATCATCATCAACATCATCATCATCAACATCAACAACATCAACATCAACAACATCAACATCAACAACATCAACATCATCATCACCATCAACAACATCAACAACATCACCATCATCAACATCATCAACATCATCATCATTAACATCATCATCAACATCATCATTAACATCAACATCATCAACATCATCATTAACATCATCATCATCATCATCACAATAATCTTTAACGTCAACATCACCACCATCAACATCACCGTCAACATCACCATCAACATCATCAACATCATAATCAACATCACCATCAACATCATCAACATCATAATCAACATCATCAACATCATCATCGTCATCAACATCATCAACATCATCAACATCATAATCAACATCATCAACATCATCATCGTCATCAACATCATCAACATCAACATCATAATCAACAACATCACCATCATCATCAACATCATGATGATGTTGATCGTAACGATGATTGTGAGAATGATTGTGACAATGATTGTGACGATGATTGTGACAATGATTGTGACGATGATTGTGACGATGATTGTGATGATTGTGATGATGATTGTGATGATGATTGTGATGATTGTGATGATGATTGTAACGATGATTGTGATGATTGTGATGATGATTGTGACGATGATGATGATGATGATGGTGGTGGTCACTGTGTAGGTGATCTATGATGATTGTGACGATGATTGTGACGATGATTGTGATGGTGATTGTGACGACGATTGTGACGATGATGATGATGATGATCGTGACGATGATCGTGACGATGATTGTGACGATGACGACGATGATGATGGTGGTGGTCACTGTGTAGGTGATCTATGATGATTGTGACGATGATGATGATGATGATGGTCACTGTGTAGGTGATCTATGATGATTGTGATGATGATGATGGTGGTGGTCACTGTGTAGGTCATCTATGATGATTGTGACGATGATGATGATGATGGTGATGATGATGATGATGGTGATGATGGTCACTGTGTAGGTGATCTATGATGATTGTGATGATGATGATGATGGTGATGATGATGATGATGGTGATGATGGTCACTGTGTAGGTGATCTATGATGATTGTGATGATGATGATGATGATGGTGGTGGTCACTGTGTAGGTCATCTATGATGATTGTGACGATGATGATGATGATGGTGATGATGATGATGATGGTGATGATGGTCACTGTGTAGGTGATCTATGATGATTGTGACGATGATGATGATGATGGTGATGATGATGATGATGGTGATGATGGTCACTGTGTAGGTGATCTATGATGATTGTGATGATGATGATGATGATGGTGATGATGATGATGATGGTGATGATGGTCACTGTGTAGGTGATCTATGATGATTGTGATGATGATGATGATGATGGTGGTGGTCACTGTGTAGGTCATCTATGATGATTGTGACGATGATGATGATGATGGTGATGATGATGATGATGATGATGGTGATGATGGTCACTGTGTAGGTGATCTATGATGATTGTGACGATGATGATGATGATGGTGATGATGATGATGATGGTGATGATGGTCACTGTGTAGGTGATCTATGATGATTGTGATGATGATGATGATGGTGATGATGATGATGATGATGGTGATGATGGTCACTGTGTAGGTGATCTATGATGATTGTGATGATGATGATGGTGATGGTGATGATGATGATGATGGTGATGATGGTCACTGTGTAGGTGATCTATGATGATTGTGACGATGATGATGATGATGATGGTGATGGTCACTGTGTAGGTGATCTATGATGATTGTGACGATGATGATGATGATGGTGGTGATGGTCACTGTGTAGGTGATCTATGATGATTGTGATGATGATGATGATGGTGATGGTGGTCACTGTGTAGGTGATCTATGATGATTGTGACGATGATGATGATGGTGGTGATGGTCACTGTGTAGGTGATCTATGATGATTGTGACGATGATGATGATGATGGTGATGGTGGTCACTGTGTAGGTGATCTATGATGATTGTGACGATGATGATGATGATGGTGATGGTCACTGTGTAGGTGATCTATGATGATTGTGACGATGATGATGATGGTGATGGTGGTCACTGTGTAGGTGATCTATGATGATTGTGACGATGATGATGATGATGATGATGGTGGTCACTGTGTAGGTGATCTATGATGATTGTGACGATGATGATGATGGTGATGATGGTCACTGTGTAGGTGATCTATGATGATTGTGACGATGATGATGATGGTGATGGTGGTCACTGTGTAGGTGATCTATGATGATTGTGACGATGATGATGATGATGGTGATGGTCACTGTGTAGGTGATCTATGATGATTGTGACGATGATGATGATGATGATGGTCACTGTGTAGGTGATCTATGATGATTGTGACGATGATGATGATGATGATGATGGTCACTGTGTAGGTGATCTATGATGATTGTGACGATGATGATGATGATGATGGTGGTCACTGTGTAGGTCATCTATGATGATTGTGACGATGATGATGATGATGGTGATGGTCACTGTGTAGGTGATCTATGATGATTGTGACGATGATGATGATGGTGATGATGGTCACTGTATAGGTGATCTATGATGATTGTGACGATGATGATGATGGTGATGGTCACTGTGTAGGTGATCTATGATGATTGTGACGATGATGATGATGATGATGGTGATGATGGTCACTGTGTAGGTGATCTATGATGATTGTGACGATGATGATGATGATGATGGTGATGATGGTCACTGTATAGGTGATCTATGATGATTGTGATGATGATGATGGTGATGGTCACTGTGTAGGTGATCTATGATGATTGTGACGATGATGATGATGATGATGATGGTGATGATGGTCACTGTGTAGGTGATCTATGATGATTGTGACGACGATGATGATGGTGATGGTCACTGTGTAGGTGATCTATGATGATTGTGACGATGATGATGATGGTGATGATGGTCACTGTGTAGGTGATCTATGATGATTGTGACGATGATGATGATGATGGTGGTGATGATGGTCACTGTGTAGGTGATCTATGATGATTGTGATGATGATGATGATGGTGATGATGGTCACTGTGTAGGTGATCTATGATGATTGTGACGATGATGATGATGATGGTGGTGATGATGGTCACTGTGTAGGTGATCTATGATGATTGTGATGATGATGATGATGGTGGTCACTGTGTAGGTGATCTATGATGATTGTGACGATGATGATGATGGTGATGGTGGTCACTGTGTAGGTGATCTATGATGATTGTGACGATGATGATGATGATGGTGATGGTCACTGTGTAGGTGATCTATGATGATTGTGATGATGATGATGATGATGGTCACTGTGTAGGTGATCTATGATGATTGTGATGATGATGATGATGGTCACTGTGTAGGTGATCTATGATGATTGTGACGATGATGATGATGATGATGATGGTCACTGTGTAGGTGATCTATGATGATTGTGATGATGGTGATGATGATGGTGATGGTCACTGTGTAGGTGATCTATGATGATTGTGATGATGATGATGATGATGATGGTGATGGTCACTGTGTAGGTGATCTATGATGATTGTGACGATGATGATGATGATGGTGATGGTCACTGTGTAGGTGATCTATGATGATGGTGACGATGATGATGATGATGGTGGTCACTGTGTAGGTGATCTATGATGATTGTGATGATGATGATGATGGTGATGATGGTCACTGTGTAGGTGATCTATGATGATTGTGATGATGATGATGATGGTCACTGTGTAGGTGATCTATGATGATTGTGACGATGATGATGATGATGGTGATGGTCACTGTGTAGGTGTTCTATGATGATTGTGATGATGATGATGATGGTGATGGTCACTGTGTAGGTGTTCTATGATGATTGTGACGATGATGATGATGATGATGGTGGTCACTGTGTAGGTGATCTATGATGATTGTGATGATGGTGATGATGATGGTGGTCACTGTGTAGGTGTTCTATGATGATTGTGATGATGATGATGATGGTGATGGTCACTGTGTAGGTGTTCTATGATGATTGTGACGATGATGATGATGATGGTGGTCACTGTGTAGGTGATCTATGATGAGTGTGATGATGATGATGATGATGGTCACTGTGTAGGTGATCTATGATGATTGTGATGATGATGATGATGGTCACTGTGTAGGTGATCTATGATGAGTGTGATGATGATGATGATGGTGGTCACTGTGTAGGTGATCTATGATGATTGTGATGATGATGATGATGATGATGGTCACTGTGTAGGTGATCTATGATGATTGTGACGATGATGATGATGATGATGGTCACTGTGTAGGTGATCTATGATGATTGTGACGATGATGATGATGATGGTGGTCACTGTGTAGGTGATCTATGATGAGTGTGATGATGATGATGATGGTCACTGTGTAGGTGATCTATGATGATTGTGACGATGATGATGATGATGGTGATGGTCACTGTGTAGGTGATCTATGATGATTGTGACGATGATGATGATGATGGTGATGGTGATGGTCACTGTGTAGGTGATCTATGATGATTGTGACGATGATGATGATGGTGATGGTCACTGTGTAGGTCATCTATGATGATTGTGACGATGATGATGATGATGGTGATGGTCACTGTGTAGGTGATCTATGATGATTGTGACGATGATGATGATGGTCACTGTGTAGGTGATCTATGATGATTGTGACGATGATGATGATGATGATGGTGGTCACTGTGTAGGTGATCTATGATGATTGTGATGATGATGATGATGATGGTGATGATGGTCACTGTGTAGGTGATCTATGATGATTGTGACGATGATGATGATGATGATGGTCACTGTGTAGGTGATCTATGATGATTGTGATGATGATGATGATGGTCACTGTGTAGGTGATCTATGATGATTGTGATGATGATGATGATGGTGATGGTCACTGTGTAGGTGATCTATGATGATTGTGACGATGATGATGATGATGGTGGTGGTCACTGTGTAGGTGATCTATGATGATTGTGACGATGATGATGATGATGATGATGGTCACTGTGTAGGTGATCTATGATGATTGTGACGATGATGATGATGATGATGATGGTCACTGTGTAGGTGATCTATGATGATTGTGATGATGATGATGATGATGGTCACTGTGTAGGTGATCTATGATGATTGTGACGATGATGATGATGGTGATGATGGTCACTGTGTAGGTGATCTATGATGATTGTGACGATGATGATGATGATGATGATGGTCACTGTGTAGGTGATCTATGATGATTGTGACGATGATGATGATGATGGTGATGGTCACTGTGTAGGTGATCTATGATGATTGTGACGACGATGATGGTGATGGTGATGGTCACTGTGTAGGTGATCTATGATGATTGTGACGATGATGATGATGATGATGATGGTCACTGTGTAGGTGATCTATGATGATTGTGACGATGATGATGATGATGATGATGGTCACTGTGTAGGTGATCTATGATGATTGTGACGACGATGATGATGGTGATGATGGTCACTGTGTAGGTGATCTATGATGATTGTGACGATGATGATGGTGATGATGGTGATGATGATGATGATGATGGTGGTCACTGTGTAGGTGATCTATGATGATGGTGATGATGATGATGATGGTGATGATGGTGGTCACTGTGTAGGTGATCTATGATGATTGTGATGATGATGATGGTGATGATGGTCACTGTGTAGGTGATCTATGATGATTGTGACGATGATGATTATGGTGATGGTCACTGTGTAGGTGATCTATGATGATTGTGATGATGATGATGGTGATGGTGATGATGATGATGATGGTGATGATGGTCACTGTGTAGGTGATCTATGATGATTGTGACGATGATGATGATGATGATGGTCACTGTGTAGGTGATCTATGATGATTGTGACGATGATGATGATGGTGATGATGGTCACTGTGTAGGTGATCTATGATGATTGTGATGATGATGATGATGATGGTGATGATGATGATGATGGTGATGATGGTCACTGTGTAGGTGATCTATGATGATTGTGATGATGATGATGATGATGGTGGTGGTCACTGTGTAGGTCATCTATGATGATTGTGACGATGATGATGATGATGGTGATGATGATGATGATGGTGATGATGGTCACTGTGTAGGTGATCTATGATGATTGTGACGATGATGATGATGATGGTGATGATGATGATGATGGTGATGATGGTCACTGTGTAGGTGATCTATGATGATTGTGATGATGATGATGATGGTGATGATGATGATGATGATGGTGATGATGGTCACTGTGTAGGTGATCTATGATGATTGTGATGATGATGATGGTGATGGTGATGATGATGATGATGGTGATGATGGTCACTGTGTAGGTGATCTATGATGATTGTGACGATGATGATGATGATGATGGTGATGGTCACTGTGTAGGTGATCTATGATGATTGTGACGATGATGATGATGATGGTGGTGATGGTCACTGTGTAGGTGATCTATGATGATTGTGATGATGATGATGATGGTGATGGTGGTCACTGTGTAGGTGATCTATGATGATTGTGACGATGATGATGATGGTGGTGATGGTCACTGTGTAGGTGATCTATGATGATTGTGACGATGATGATGATGATGGTGATGGTGGTCACTGTGTAGGTGATCTATGATGATTGTGACGATGATGATGATGATGGTGATGGTCACTGTGTAGGTGATCTATGATGATTGTGACGATGATGATGATGGTGATGGTGGTCACTGTGTAGGTGATCTATGATGATTGTGACGATGATGATGATGATGATGATGGTGGTCACTGTGTAGGTGATCTATGATGATTGTGACGATGATGATGATGGTGATGATGGTCACTGTGTAGGTGATCTATGATGATTGTGACGATGATGATGATGGTGATGGTGGTCACTGTGTAGGTGATCTATGATGATTGTGACGATGATGATGATGATGGTGATGGTCACTGTGTAGGTGATCTATGATGATTGTGACGATGATGATGATGATGATGGTCACTGTGTAGGTGATCTATGATGATTGTGACGATGATGATGATGATGATGATGGTCACTGTGTAGGTGATCTATGATGATTGTGACGATGATGATGATGATGATGGTGGTCACTGTGTAGGTCATCTATGATGATTGTGACGATGATGATGATGATGGTGATGGTCACTGTGTAGGTGATCTATGATGATTGTGACGATGATGATGATGGTGATGATGGTCACTGTATAGGTGATCTATGATGATTGTGACGATGATGATGATGGTGATGGTCACTGTGTAGGTGATCTATGATGATTGTGACGATGATGATGATGATGATGGTGATGATGGTCACTGTGTAGGTGATCTATGATGATTGTGACGATGATGATGATGATGATGGTGATGATGGTCACTGTATAGGTGATCTATGATGATTGTGATGATGATGATGGTGATGGTCACTGTGTAGGTGATCTATGATGATTGTGACGATGATGATGATGATGATGATGGTGATGATGGTCACTGTGTAGGTGATCTATGATGATTGTGACGACGATGATGATGGTGATGGTCACTGTGTAGGTGATCTATGATGATTGTGACGATGATGATGATGGTGATGATGGTCACTGTGTAGGTGATCTATGATGATTGTGACGATGATGATGATGATGGTGGTGATGATGGTCACTGTGTAGGTGATCTATGATGATTGTGATGATGATGATGATGGTGATGATGGTCACTGTGTAGGTGATCTATGATGATTGTGACGATGATGATGATGATGGTGGTGATGATGGTCACTGTGTAGGTGATCTATGATGATTGTGATGATGATGATGATGGTGGTCACTGTGTAGGTGATCTATGATGATTGTGACGATGATGATGATGGTGATGGTGGTCACTGTGTAGGTGATCTATGATGATTGTGACGATGATGATGATGATGGTGATGGTCACTGTGTAGGTGATCTATGATGATTGTGATGATGATGATGATGATGATGGTCACTGTGTAGGTGATCTATGATGATTGTGATGATGATGATGATGATGGTCACTGTGTAGGTGATCTATGATGATTGTGACGATGATGATGATGATGATGATGGTCACTGTGTAGGTGATCTATGATGATTGTGATGATGGTGATGATGATGGTGATGGTCACTGTGTAGGTGATCTATGATGATTGTGATGATGATGATGATGATGATGGTGATGGTCACTGTGTAGGTGATCTATGATGATTGTGACGATGATGATGATGATGGTGATGGTCACTGTGTAGGTGATCTATGATGATGGTGACGATGATGATGATGATGGTGGTCACTGTGTAGGTGATCTATGATGATTGTGATGATGATGATGATGGTGATGATGGTCACTGTGTAGGTGATCTATGATGATTGTGATGATGATGATGATGGTCACTGTGTAGGTGATCTATGATGATTGTGACGATGATGATGATGATGGTGATGGTCACTGTGTAGGTGTTCTATGATGATTGTGATGATGATGATGATGGTGATGGTCACTGTGTAGGTGTTCTATGATGATTGTGACGATGATGATGATGATGATGGTGGTCACTGTGTAGGTGATCTATGATGATTGTGATGATGGTGATGATGATGGTGGTCACTGTGTAGGTGTTCTATGATGATTGTGATGATGATGATGATGGTGATGGTCACTGTGTAGGTGTTCTATGATGATTGTGACGATGATGATGATGATGGTGGTCACTGTGTAGGTGATCTATGATGAGTGTGATGATGATGATGATGATGGTCACTGTGTAGGTGATCTATGATGATTGTGATGATGATGATGATGGTCACTGTGTAGGTGATCTATGATGAGTGTGATGATGATGATGATGGTGGTCACTGTGTAGGTGATCTATGATGATTGTGATGATGATGATGATGATGGTCACTGTGTAGGTGATCTATGATGATTGTGACGATGATGATGATGATGATGGTCACTGTGTAGGTGATCTATGATGATTGTGACGATGATGATGATGATGGTGGTCACTGTGTAGGTGATCTATGATGAGTGTGATGATGATGATGATGATGATGGTCACTGTGTAGGTGATCTATGATGATTGTGACGATGATGATGATGATGGTGATGGTCACTGTGTAGGTGATCTATGATGATTGTGACGATGATGATGATGATGGTGATGGTGATGGTCACTGTGTAGGTGATCTATGATGATTGTGACGATGATGATGATGGTGATGGTCACTGTGTAGGTCATCTATGATGATTGTGACGATGATGATGATGATGGTGATGGTCACTGTGTAGGTCTATGATGATTGTGACGATGATGATGATGGTCACTGTGTAGGTGATCTATGATGATTGTGACGATGATGATGATGATGATGGTGGTCACTGTGTAGGTGATCTATGATGATTGTGATGATGATGATGATGATGGTGATGATGGTCACTGTGTAGGTGATCTATGATGATTGTGACGATGATGATGATGATGATGGTCACTGTGTAGGTGATCTATGATGATTGTGATGATGATGATGATGGTCACTGTGTAGGTGATCTATGATGATTGTGATGATGATGATGATGGTGATGGTCACTGTGTAGGTGATCTATGATGATTGTGACGATGATGATGATGATGGTGGTGGTCACTGTGTAGGTGATCTATGATGATTGTGACGATGATGATGATGATGATGATGGTCACTGTGTAGGTGATCTATGATGATTGTGACGATGATGATGATGATGATGATGGTCACTGTGTAGGTGATCTATGATGATTGTGATGATGATGATGATGATGGTCACTGTGTAGGTGATCTATGATGATTGTGACGATGATGATGATGGTGATGATGGTCACTGTGTAGGTGATCTATGATGATTGTGACGATGATGATGATGATGATGATGGTCACTGTGTAGGTGATCTATGATGATTGTGACGATGATGATGATGATGGTGATGGTCACTGTGTAGGTGATCTATGATGATTGTGACGATGATGATGGTGATGGTGATGGTCACTGTGTAGGTGATCTATGATGATTGTGACGATGATGATGATGATGATGATGGTCACTGTGTAGGTGATCTATGATGATTGTGACGATGATGATGATGATGATGATGGTCACTGTGTAGGTGATCTATGATGATTGTGACGACGATGATGATGGTGATGATGGTCACTGTGTAGGTGATCTATGATGATTGTGACGATGATGATGGTGATGATGGTGATGATGATGATGATGATGGTGGTCACTGTGTAGGTGATCTATGATGATGGTGATGATGATGATGATGGTGATGATGGTGGTCACTGTGTAGGTGATCTATGATGATTGTGATGATGATGATGGTGATGATGGTCACTGTGTAGGTGATCTATGATGATTGTGACGATGATGATTATGGTGATGGTCACTGTGTAGGTGGATGATTGTGATGATGATGATGGTGATGGTGATGATGATGATGATGGTGATGATGGTCACTGTGTAGGTGATCTATGATGATTGTGACGATGATGATGATGATGATGGTCACTGTGTAGGTGATCTATGATGATTGTGACGATGATGATGATGGTGATGATGGTCACTGTGTAGGTGATCTATGATGATTGTGACGATGATGATGATGATGGTGGTCACTGTGTAGGTGATCTATGATGATTGTGACGATGATGATGATGGTGATGATGGTCACTGTGTAGGTGATCTATGATGATTGTGACGATGATGATGGTGATGATGGTGATGGTGGTCACTGTGTAGGTGATCTATGATGATTGTGACGATGATGATGATGATGGTGATGGTCACTGTGTAGGTGATCTATGATGATTGTGACGATGATGATGGCGATGATGGTGATGGTGGTCACTGTGTAGGTGATCTATGATGATTGTGACGATGATGATGATGGTGATGATGGTCACTGTGTAGGTGATCTATGATGATTGTGACGATGATGATGATGATGGTGGTGATGGTCACTGTGTAGGTGATCTATGATGATGGTGATGATGATGATGGTGGTGATGGTCACTGTGTAGGTGATCTATGATGATTGTGATGATGATGATGATGGTGATGGTGGTCACTGTGTAGGTGATCTATGATGATTGTGATGATGATGATGATGATGATGGTGGTGGTCACTGTGTAGCTATGATGATTGTGATGATGATGATGATGGTGGTGATGGTCACTGTGTAGGTGATCTATGATGATTGTGACGATGATGATGATGGTCACTGTGTAGGTGATCTATGATGATTGTGATGATGATGATGATGGTGATGATGGTGGTCACTGTGTAGGTGATCTATGATGATTGTGACGATGATGATGATGATGATGGTGGTCACTGTGTAGGTGATCTATGATGATTGTGACGATGATGATGATGATGGTGATGGTCACTGTGTAGGTGATCTATGATGATTGTGACGATGATGATGATGGTCACTGTGTAGGTGATCTATGATGATTGTGACGATGATGATGATGATGGTCACTGTGTAGGTGATCTATGATGATTGTGATGATGATGATGATGGTGGTCACTGTGTAGGTGATCTATGATGATTGTGACGATGATGATGATGATGATGGTGGTCACTGTGTAGGTGATCTATGATGATTGTGACGATGATGATGATGATGGTGATGGTCACTGTGTAGGTGATCTATGATGATTGTGACGATGATGATGATGATGGTGGTCACTCTGTAGGTGATCTATGATGATTGTGACGATGATGATGGTGATGGTGGTCACTGTGTAGGTGTTCTATGATGATTGTGATGATGATGATGATTGTGACGATGATGATGGTGATGATGGTGGTCACTCTGTAGGTGATCTATGATGATTGTGACGATGATGATGATTGTGACGATGATGATGGTGATGGTGGTCACTGTGTAGGTGATCTATGATGATGGTGATGATGATGATGATTGTGACGATGATGATGATGATGGTGATGGTGGTCACTGTGTAGGTGATCTATGATGATTGTGACGATGATGATGATTGTGACGATGATGATGATGATGATTGTGACGATGATGATGATGGTGATGATGATGATGATTGTGACGATGACGATGATGATGATGGTGATGATGGTCACTGTGTAGGTGATCTATGATCTGGGGGTGCCGTTCATCTCGATCCTGATAGGCTGGGCCTGCCTGGCCGTCTTTGTCTTCTTCAACTGCTTCCTCAATTGGCCCCTGGAACCATTCCCGGGACCTGAGGATATGAACTACACGTACCACTCACACTTACACACTTACACTCACACTTACACACTTACACTCACACACTTACACTCACACTTACACACTTACACTCACACTTACACTCACACTTACACACTTACACTCACACTTACACACTTACACTCACACACAGTGACACGCACACACACACACAGTGACACACACACACAGTGACACACACACACAGTGACACACACACACTGACACACACACACACACAGTGACACACACACACACACAGTGACACACACACACAGTGACACACACACACAGTGACACACACACACTGACACACACACACAGTGACACACACACACACACAGGTACACACACACACAGTGACACACACACACACACACAGTGACACACACACACACACAGTCTTACACACTTACACACTCACACTTACACACAGTGACACACACACACACACAGTGACACACACACAGTGACACACACACACACACAGTGACACACACACACACAGGTACACACACACAGTGACACACACACACAGTGACACACACACACAGTGACACACACAGTGACACACACACACCACAGTGACACACACACACACACACAGTGACACACACAGTGACACACACACACACACAGTGACACACACACTCACACACAGTGACACACACACACACACACAGTGACACACACACACACACAGTGACACACACACACTCACGATGTTGACTACCTCCCTCCCCCCTCCACCAGAGTGAAGATCAAGCTGTCGTGGCTGGGTCTGGACCACAAGGTCACGGGCCGAAGGTTCTACAGCCACGTGTCCTCGGTGGGCAGACGGCTGAGCAGCACCGCAAGCCTCAAGGACCAACTCAAGGGGATGCCCAGCTTCTCTGGACGGTGGTGGTGGCGGTGGTGGCGGTGGTGGTGGCAGTGGTGGCGGGTGGTGGCGGGTGGTGGCGGTGGGTGGTGGCGGTGGCGGTGGTGGTGGCGGTCTTCAGAATGGACGGTCATTCTTCCCGTCCACCGATGACATCGACTGCAAGACGCCCGGAGGAGATGGAGCGGGAGGGTGAGGAGGGAGGGGGGGGGGAGGAGGGAGGGGGGGGAGGGGGGGGAGGAGGGTGGGAGGGAGGGGGGAGGGGGGGGGTGGGGTGGGGGGGGAGGGGGAGAGAGGGGAGGGAGGGGGGGGGAGGGGAGGAGAGTGAGATGTCAACAACCTCGCCTGGTCTACGGGCGGACGTGGGTTCAATCTCCCTCCCCCCTCCCCCTCCTCCCCTCCCCCCTCCCCCCTCCCCCTCCCCCCTCCCCCTCCCCCCTCCCCTCCCCTCCCCCCCTCCCCCCCCTCCCCCTCCCTCCTCCCTCCCTCCCCTCCCCCCCTCTCCCCTCCCCTCACCCTCCCCCTCACCCTCCCTCCCTCCCCCCTCCCCCCCCTCCCCCCTCCCTCCCCTCCCCCCTCCCCCCTCCCCCTCCCCCCCTCCCCCCCCTCCCCCCTCCCCCCCCCTCCCTCCCCCACAGACTCCGCCAACTCTGCTGGCTTCATGCGCAGCGTGATGACCCCCATCATGCTGTGGAGCCTGGCGACCATGTGCATCACGCAGCTCAGACTCATCTTCTACATGGGCGCCATGAACTCCATGCTAGAGTTCCTGGCCGACGGATCACCCCAGGAAGGTAACCCGTTAACCGTTACCACGTTATCAGTTAACCGTTATCCGTTATAACGTTATAACGTTATCCGTTATAACGTTATCCGTTATAACGTTATAACGTTATAACATTATCCGTTATAACGTTATCCGTTATAACGTTATAACGTTATCCGTTATAACGTTATCCGTTATAACGTTATCCGTTATAACGTTATGACGTTGTTCGTTATCCCGTTGTCTGTTACCCATATTCCGTTATCCCATTATCCGTTATAACGTTATCCCGTTATCTGTTATCCCATTATCCGTTATCCACACTGCCCACCCATTCCCCATATCCGCTGACTCACTCAACTGCCGACGTGGTCAACATCTCTCGGTGCCAAATATACAGCAGCAGGCGTCGTCAGGGTCGGGATCGAACCCACGACCTCCTGTAGACCAGGCGAGGTGGTCAACATCTCTTGGGATCAAATATACAGCAGCAGCAGCAGCAGCATCGTCAGGATCGGGATCGAACCCACGACCTCCTGTAGACCAGGCGAGGTGGTCAACATCTCTTGGGATCAAATATACAGCAGCAGGCATCGTCAGGGTCGGGATCGAACCCACGACCTCCTGTAGACCAGGCGAGGTAGTCAACATCTCTCGGTGCCAAATATACAGCAGCAGGCATCGTCAGGGTTGGGATCGAACCCACGACCTCCTGTAGACCAGGCGAGGTAGTCAACATCTCTCGGTGCCAAATATACAGCAGCAGGCGTCGTCAGGGTCAGGATCGAACCCAAGACCTCCTGTAGACCAGGCGAGGTAGTCAACATCTCTCGGTGCCAAATATACAACAGACAGGCATCGTCAGGGTCAGGATCGAACCCAAGACCTCCTGTAGACCAGGCGAGGTAGTCAACATCTCTTGGTGCCAATTATACAGCAGCAGGCATCGTCAGGGTCTGAGATCGAACCCACGACCTCCTGTAGACCAGGCGAGGTAGTCAACATCTCTCGGTGCCAAATATACAGCAGCAGACATCGTCAGGGTCGGGATCGAACCCACGACCTCCTGTAGACCAGGCGAGGTGGTCAACATCTCTTGGGATCAAATATACAGCAGCAGCAGGCATCGTCAGGGTCGGGATCGAACCCACGACCTCCTGTAGACCAGGCGAGGTAGTCAACATCTCTTGGTGCCAAATATACAGCAGCAGCAGGCATCGTCAGGGTTGGGATCGAACCCACGACCTCCTGTAGACCAGGCGAGGTAGTCAACATCTCTCGGTGCCAAATATACAGCAGCAGACATCGTCAGGGTCGGGATCGAACCCACGACCTCCTGTCGACCAGGCGAGGTAGTCAACATCTCTCGGTGCCAAATATACAGCAGCAGACATCGTCAGGGTCGGGATCGAACCCACGACCTCCTGTAGACCAGGCGAGGTAGTCAACATCTCTTGGTGCCAAATATACAGCAGCAGCAGGCATCGTCAGGGTCGGGATCGAACCCACGACCTCCTGTCGACCAGGCGAGGTAGTCAACATCTCTCGGTGCCAAATATACAGCAGCAGGCATCGTCAGGGTCGGGATCGAACCCACGACCTCCTGTAGACCAGGCGAGGTAGTCAACATCTCTCGGTGCCAAATATACAGCAGCAGCAGGCATCGTCAGGGTCGGGATCGAACCCACGACCTCCTGTAGACCAGGCGAGGTAGTCAACATCTCTCGGTGCCAAATATACAG
>NW_027620884.1:30000-32500 GCF_964198595.1 Lampetra fluviatilis
CGACTGCCTCCAACTGCCCAGTAGCGTCCTGGGTGCACCTAGCCTGGCACCAGTAGCGTCCTGGGTGCACCTAGCCTGGCACCAGTAGCGTCTGAGTGCACCTAGCCTGGCACCAGTAGCGTCTGAGTGCACCTAGCCTGGCACCAGTAGCGTCCTTCACGAGCCTCCTCCACAGAGGCCGATCTTGACACCGCTGGTACCAGTCATCGGCAAGTCCACTCAGCTCCACGTCCTCCTGTACCACATCACTCCATCTCTTCTCTAGCCCGTGTCACTCACACACTCACCCACTCACTCACCCACTCACTCACACACTCACCCACTCACTCACCCACCCACTCACACACTCACCCACTCACTCACCCACCCACTCACTCACCCACACACTCACTCTCCCACCCACTCACTCTCCCACCCACTCACCCACCCACACACTCACCCATCACTCCATCTCTTCTCTAGCCCGTGTCACTCACACACTCACCCACTCACTCACCCACTCACTCACACACTCACCCACTCACTCACCCACCCACTCACTCACCCATCACTCCATCTCTTCTCTAGCCCGTGTCACTCACACACTCACCCACTCACTCACCCACTCACTCACACACTCACTCACCCACCCACTCACTCACCCACACACTCACCCATCACTCCATCTCTTCTCTAGCCCGTGTCACTCACCCACTCACTCACTCACTCACCCACTCACTCACCCACCCACCCACTCACTCACTCACCCACACACTCACCCATCACTCCATCTCTTCTCTAGCCCGTGTCACTCACACACTCACCCACTCACTCACCCACTCACTCACTCACTCACCCACTCACTCACCCACCCACTCACTCACCCACACACTCACCCATCGCTCCATCTCTTCTCTAGCCCGTGCCGCGCCCGTTTAGCCCCCTCGATCCGGCCGAACAGAAGCTGCTTAGGCATGCGGTGGCTGGGCATGCGGGCTACATGACCCAGCCAACGCAGCCTCGCCTGCCGGAGGAGCTCACCGATGGGACTTTGCCCAGATCTTTCAAGGACTTGTGAGCTCCTCACACAATCCAGCCTGCAGGTTAAACCCAGGATGGATCGTAGGCAGGCCAGCCTAAATGTTTCGAACCGGCGAAGATGCTCCACTAGGGGGGGGGGGGGGTCCACGTTTCGCAAGCGTAGAGAAGGGAGGGAATGACTTTGGCCTAGAAGACCTGAAGCTTCGTGCGGAGCGACAGACCAGGTAGCTTCCACACAGCAGCGTTACGCAGCCGATGAAAAGATAATGCCGCTCGACTGATTCGGAGTGAGAGACCTCTGCTGTCAAACCGGTGCCGGTCATGAGCACACTGCCCAGATATTGGAAACTCTCCACTCTCTCCACAACTGCACCATCACCAATTGGGAGCTGAACCATAGACTCACCACATAGAGACCCATAGACGCATCACACAGAGACCCACAGACTCACTACACAGAGACCCACAGACTCACCAGACAGAGACCCATAGACTCACCACACAGAGACCCATAGACTCACTACACAGAGACCCATAGACTCACCACACAGAGACCCTTAGACTCACCACACAGAGACCCACAGACTCACACAGAGACCCACAGACTCACCACACAGAGACCCACAGACTCACCACACAGAGACCCACAGACTCACCACACAGAGACCCACAGACTCACCACACAGAGACCCACAGACTCACCACACAGAGACCCGTAGACTCACCACACAGAGACCCACAGACTCACCACACAGAGACCCATAGATTCACCACACAGAGACCCACAGACTCACCACACAGAGTCACACACTCAGTCACACACTCACTCAGTCACTCACTCACACACTCACTCACTCACACACTCACACACACACTCACTCAGTCACTCAGTCACTCACTCACTGACACAGTCACTCACTCACTCACACACTCACTCAGTCACTCACTCAGTCACTCACTCACTGACACAGTCACTCACTCACTCACACACTCACACACACACTCACCACTCACACACTCACTCACTCAGCCACTCACTCACTGACACAGTCACTCACTCACTCACACACTCACACACACACTCTTTTAAGGATTTGTGTCATGAGCACACTGCCCAGGTTTGGGAAACTCTCCACTCTCTCCACAACTGCCCCATCACCGATTGGGAGTTGTGGTGGTGGAGTGTCCGATGGTACAAAATACCCAGGCAGGTGCTTCGTTTTGGTGGGGCTGATGGTAAGGCCCCATCTCTTAGTGGCACGCACTCACGTACACACGCACTCACAAAGACAAAGATCCCCCGTGTAGCCTCATCAGAATGTAGGGGCAAGTGCTGTTAGCGGGTAGCAGCGCTGCCTATGAAGGCTACCGGCACTGTGGCTACACACACAGAGGGGGTGATGTGGCCACCACCACCACCAACACCACAACGACCACAACCACCACAACCACAACCACCACCACAACCACCACCACAACC
>NW_027620884.1:37500-42500 GCF_964198595.1 Lampetra fluviatilis
GTTGCTGATGATGATGCTGATGATGATGATTATGCTGCTGTTGCTGATGATGATGATACTGCTGCTGCTGATGCTGCTGTTGCTGATGATGATGCTGATGATGATTATGCTGCTGCTGCTGCTGATGCTACTGCTGTTGCTGCTACTGCTGATGATGCTGCTGCTACTGCTGCTGCTGATGATGATGTTGCTGCTACTGATGATGATGTTGCTGCTGCTGATGATGATGTTGCTGCTACTGCTGATGATGATGTTGCTGCTGTTGCTGATGATGATGCTGATGATGATTATGCTGCTGCTGCTGCTGATGCTACTGCTGTTGCTGCTACTGCTGATGATGCTGCTGCTACTGCTGCTGCTGATGATGATGTTGCTGCTACTGATGATGATGTTGCTGCTACTGATGATGATGTTGCTGCTGCTGCTGATGATGATGTTGCTGCTGCTGCTGATGATGATGCTGCTGATGATGATGATGATGTTGCTGCTGCTGCTGATGATGATGCTGCTGATGATGATGATGATGTTGCTGCTGCTGCTGATGATGATGTTGCTGATGATGATGATGCTGCTACTGCTGATGATGATGCTGCTGATGATGATGATGCTGCTGCTGCTGATGATGATGCTGCTGATGATGATGATGCTGCTACTGCTGTTGATGATGCTGCTGATGATGATGCTGCTGATGATGATGATGATGCTGCTGCTGCTGATGATGATGTTGCTGATGATGATGATGCTGCTACTGCTGATGATGATGATGATGTTGCTGCTGCTGCTGATGATGATGCTGCTGATGATGATGATGATGTTGCTGATGATGATGTTGCTGATGATGATGATGATGTTGCTGCTGATGATGATGCTGCTGCTGCTGATGATGATGTTGCTGATGATGATGATGCTGCTACTGCTGATGATGATGCTGCTGATGATGATGATGCTGCTGCTGCTGATGATGATGCTGCTGATGATGATGTTGCTGCTGCTGCTGATGATGATGATGCTGTTGCTACTGATGATGATGATGCCCCCCCTCCCCCCTCCCCCCCAGGCTGTGTGGAGAGGGGGGGGCGGGCCCCCCAGCAAAGCGTCGCGATCGCAAAGCGCAGAAAGTGGAGAACGCCATGAGGGCCTTCCTCGTCACCAACTCGCTGCTTGTGCTCTTCGGGGTGCTGTGTCTGGTGCCTAACCTGCAGCTACAGGTTAATATCATCATCATCATCAACATCATCAACATCATCATCATCAACATCATCAACATCATCAACATCATCATCATCACCATCATCACCGCCTTCCTCGTCACCAACTCGCTCCTTGTGCTGTTCGGGGTGCTGTGTCTGGTGCCTAACCTGCAGCTACAGGTTAATATCATCATCATCAACATCATCATCAACATCATCATCATCAACATCATCAGCAGCATCACCATCATCACTAACATCACCACCATCACCGCGTTCCTCGTCACCAACTCGCTCCTTGTGGTGTTCGGGGTGCTGTGTCTGGTGCCAAACCTACAGCTACAGGTTAATATCATCATCAACATCATCATCATCACCACCACCATCACCACCACCACCATCAATACCATCACCACCATCACCACCACCACCATCACCACCACCACCATCAATACCATCACCCACCATCACCATGGGTTCTTTCAGATGCCTCACAGTGACCCCCCAAATCGCCCCTCCCCTCCCCCCTCTCCCCCCCTGGCCCCTCCCCCTCTGGCCCCTCCCCTCGCCCCTCCCCTCCCCCCTCTCCCCCCCCTGGCCCCTCCCCTCCCCCCTCTCCCCCCCTGGCCCCTCCCCCTCTGGCCCCTCCCCCCTCTGGCCCCATCCCCTCGGTCCCCTCCCCTCCCCCTCTCCCCCCTGTCCCCCCTCGACCCCCCGGCCCCTCCCCCCTCTCCCCCCCCTTCTCCCCCCTCCCCCCTCTCGCCCCCTCCCCTCGCCCCTCCCCCCCTCGCCACTCTCCCCCCCTCCCCCCTGGCCCCCCCTCCCCCCCCTGGCCCCTCCCCCCTCTCGCCCCTCCCCCCTCTCGCCCCTCCCCCCTCTGGTCCCTCCCCCCTGGCCCCTCCCCCTCTCCCCCTCTCGCCCCTCCCCCTCTCTCCCCTCCCCTTCGCCCCTCCCCCCTCTGGCCCCTCCCCCCCTGGCCCCTCCCCCCCTGGCCCCTCCCCTCGCCCCTCACCCCCTCTCGCCCCTCCCCTCCCCCCCTGACCCCCGCCCCCCCTGGCCCCTCCCCCTCTGGCCCCTCCCCCCCTCCCCCCCTGGCCCCGCCCCCCCCTGGCCCCGCCCCCCCCTGGCCCCGCCCCCCCTCCCCCCCTGGCCCCGCCCCCCCTCCCCCCCTGGCCCCGCCCCCCAGATCGTGTCGTTCGTGGTCCACACGGTGGTTCGAGGCTTCATCCACTCGGCCGTGGGAGGCCTCTACGCGGCCGTGTGAGTACAGGCAAAGCTCCCCCAGGTAGCCTCCTGCTGGGCAGCAGGGGCAAGTGCTGTTAGACAGCTACAGGCAAAGCTCCCCCAGGTAGCCTCCTGCTGGGCAGCAGGGGCAAGTGCTGTTACACAGCTACAGACAAAGCTCCCCCAGGTAGCCTCCTGCAGGGCTGCAGGGGCAAGTGCAGCCGTGTAAGTACAGACAAAGCTCCCCCAGGTAGCCTCTTGCAGGGCTAAAGGGGCAAGTGCAGCCGTGTGAGTACAGCCAAAGCTCCCCCAGGTAGCCTCCTGCAGGGCTACAGGGGCAAGTGCAGTCGTTTGAGTACAGGCAAAGCTCCCCCAGGTAGCCTCCTGCTGGGCTACAGGGGCAAGTGCAGCCGTGTGAGTACAGGCAAAGCTCCCCCAGGTAGCCTCCTGCTGGGCTACAGGGGCAAGTGCAGCCGTGTGAGTACAGGCAAAGCTCCCCCAGGTAGCCTCCTGCTGGGCAGCAGGGGCAAGTGCTGTTAGACAGCTACAGGCAAAGCTCCCCAGGTAGCCTCCTGATGGGCTACAGGGCAAGTGCAGTCGTTAGTACAAGCAAAGCTCCCCCAGGTAGCCTCTTGCAGGGCAGCAGGGGCAAGTGCTGTTAGACAGCTACAGGCAAAGCTCCCCCAGGTAGCCTCCTGCTGGGCTACAGGGGCAAGTGCAGTCGTTAGTACAGGCAAAGTTCCCCCAGGTAGCTTCCTGCAGGGCCAAAGGGGCAAGTGCAGGGGCAAGTGCAGCCGTGTGAGTACAGGCAAAGGTGCCCCAGGTAGCCTCTTGCTGGGCTAAAGGGGCAAGTGCAGTCGTGAGTACAGGCAAAGCTCCCCCAGGTAGCCTCCTGATGGGCTAAAGGGGCAAGTGCAGGGGCAAGTGCAGTTACACAGCTACAGGCAAAGCTCCCCCAGGTAGCCTCCTGCTGGGCTAAAGGGGCAAGTGCAGGGGCAAGTGCAGTTACACAGCTACAGGCAAAGCTCCCCCAGGTAGCCTCCTGCAGGGCTAAAAGGGCAAGTGCAGGGGCAAGTGCTGTTACACAGCTACAGGCAAAGTTCCCCCAGGTAGCCTCCTGCAGGGCTACAGGGGCAAGTGCAGTTACACAGCTACAGGCAAAGCTCCCCCAGGTAGCCTCCTGCTGGGCTAAAGGGGCAAGTGCAGTCGTGTGAGTACAGGCAAAGCTCCCCCAGGTAGCCTCCTGCTGGGCTAAAGGGGCAAGTGCAGTCGTGTGAGTACAGTCAAAGCTCCCCCAGGTAGCCTCCTGCAGGGGCAAGTGCAGCCGTGAGTACAGGCAAAGCTCCCCCAGGTAGCCTCCTGCAGGGCTACAGGGGCAAGTGCTGTTACACAGCTACAGACAAAGCTCCCCCAGGTAGCCTCCTGCAGGGCTACAGGGTCAAGTGCAGTCGTGTAAGTACAGACAAAGCTCCCCCAGGTAGCCTCCAGCAGGGCTGTAGGGGCAAGTGCTGTTAGTAGCAGCATCAGCACCACCACTCTCTCCAGGGGCGTGCTGAGGATGATGTTGATGATGTTGATGATGTTGATGATGATGATGGTGATGTTGATGATGTTGTTGATGTTGATGTTGTTGATGTTGTTGATGTTGATGATGATGTTGTTGATGTTGTTGATGTTGATGATGATGTTGATGATGTTAATGATGATGTTGATGTTGTTGATGTTGTTGATGTTGATGATGTTGATGATGTTGATGATGTTGATGTTGTTGTTGATGTTGATGTTGATGATGATGTTGATGATGATGTTGTTGATGTTGTTGATGATGTTGATGTTGTTGATGATGTTGATGATGATGTTGATGTTGTTGATGATGTTGATGATGTTGTTGATGTTGTTGATGTTGTTGATGTTGATGTTGTTGATGTTGTTGATGTTGTTGATGTTGATGATGATGTTGATGATGTTGATGATGATGTTGTTGATGTTGTTGATGTTGTTGATGATGTTGATGTTGTTGATGATGTTGATGATGATGTTGATGTTGTTGATGATGTTGATGATGTTGATGATGATGTTGATGTTGTTGATGTTGTTGATGATGAAGTTGTTGTTGATGATGTTGATGATGATGTTGATGTTGTTGATGATGTTGATGATGAAGTTGTTGATGTTGATGATGTTGATGATGAAGTTGTTGATGTTGATGATGTTGTTGATGTTGATGATGTTGTGGATGTTGTTGATGTTGTGGATGTTGTTGTTGATGTTGTTGATGTTGATGTTGATGATGATGTTGATGATGTTGTTGATGTTGATGTTGTTGATGTTGATGATGTTGATGATGTTGTTGATGTTGATGATGATGTTGATGTTGATGTTGTTGTGGATGTTGTTGATGATGTTGTTGTTGATGTTGTTGTTGATGTTGTTAATGTTGTTGATGTTGATGTTGATGATGTTGATGATGTTGTTGATGTTGTTGATGTTGTTAATGTTGTTGATGTTGATGTTGTTGTTGTTGATGTTGATGTTGTTGATGTTGTTGATGTTGTGGATGTTGATGTTGTTGATGTTGTTGATGAT
>NW_027620885.1:0-2000 GCF_964198595.1 Lampetra fluviatilis
TGTCACTGTGTGTGTCACTGTGTGTGTCACTGTGTGTGTGTCTGTGTGTGTGTGTGTCTCTGTGTGTGTCTCTGTGTGTGTCTCTGTGTGTATCTCTGTGTGTGTCTCTGTGTGTCTCTGTGTGTGTCACTGTGTGTGTCACTGTGTGTCACTGTGTGTGTGTCTGTGTGTGTGTGTGTCTCTGTGTGTGTCTCTGTGTGTGTCTCTGTGTGTGTCTCTGTGTGTGTCTCTGTGTGTGTCACTGTGTGTGTGTCTGTGTGTGTGTGTGTCTCTGTGTGTGTCTCTGTGTGTGTCTCTGTGTGTGTCTCTGTGTGTGTCACTGTGTGTGTCTCTGTGTGTGTCACTGTGTGTGTCACTGTGTGTGTCACTGTGTGTGTCTCTGTGTGTGTCTCTGTGTGTGTCTCTGTGTGTGTCTCTGTGTGTGTCACTGTGTGTGTCACTGTGTGTGTGTCTGTGTGTGTGTGTGTCTCTGTGTGTGTCTCTGTGTGTGTCACTGTGTGTGTCACTGTGTGTGTGTCTGTGTGTGTGTGTGTCTCTGTGTGTGTCTCTGTGTGTGTCTCTGTGTGTGTCTCTGTGTGTGTCTCCACAGTCTAACGCCCTTAAAACGAGGCTGGATGAATATTCGTAAGTCTCACACACACAGACACACACAGAGACACACACAGTGACACACACAGTGACACACACAGTGACACACACAGAGACACACACACAGAGACACACACACAGAGACACACACAGAGACACACACAGAGACACACACACAGAGACACACACAGAGACACACACAGTGACACACACAGTGACACACACAGTGACACACACAGAGACACACACACAGAGACACACACACAGAGACACACACAGAGACACACACAGAGACACACACACAGAGACACACACAGAGACACACACACAGAGACACACACAGAGACACACACACAGAGACACACACAGAGACACACACACAGACACACACAGACACACACACAGAGACACACACACAGAGACACACACAGAGACACACACAGAGACACACACAGAGACACACACACAGAGACACACACAGAGACACACACACAGAGACACACACAGAGACGCACACAGAGACGCACACAGAGACACACACACAGAGACACACACAGAGACACACACACAGAGACACACACAGAGACACACACAGAGGCACACACAGAGACACACACAGAGTGAGACACAGAGACACACACAGAGACACACAGAGACACACACAGAGACACACACAGAGACACACACAGACACACACAGACACACAGAGACACACACAGAGACACACACAGAGACACACACAGAGACACACACACAGATACACACACACACAGAGACACACACACAGAGACACACACAGAGACACAAAGACTCACACAGAGACACACACAGAGACACACACAGAGACTCACACACAGAGACACACACAGAGACACACACAGAGACACACACACAGAGACACACACACAGAGACACACACACAGAGACACACACAGAGACACAAAGACTCACACAGAGACACACACAGAGACACACACAGAGACACACACAGAGACTCACACACAGAGACTCACACAGAGACACACACAGAGACACACACAGAGACACACACAGAGACTCACACACAGAGACACACACAGAGACTCACACAGAGACACACACAGAGACACACAGAGACACACACAGAGACTCACACACAGAGACACACACAGAGACACACACAGAGACACACACAGAGACACACACAGAGACTCACACACAGAGACACACACAGAGACACACACAGAGACACACACAGAGACACACACAGAGACACACACAGATGATGATGATGATGTTGATGTTGTTGATGATGATGATGATGATGTTGATGATGATGATGTTGTTGATGTTGATGTTGATGTTGTTGTTGATGTTGATGTTGTTGTTGATGATTATGATGATGTTGATGATGATGTTGTTGATGATGTTGA
>NW_027620886.1:0-20000 GCF_964198595.1 Lampetra fluviatilis
GTGAGTGAGTGAGTGGGTGGGTGGGTGAGTGGGTGAGTGGGTGGTGAGTGGGTGGGTGGTGAGTGGGTGGGTGAGTGAGTGAGTGGGTGGGTGGGGTGTGTGGGTGAGTGGGTGGGTGGGTGGTGAGTGGGTGGGTGAGTGAGTGAGTGGGTGGGTGGGTGAGTGGGTGAGTGGGTGGTGAGTGGGTGGGTGGTGAGTGGGTGGGTGAGTGAGTGAGTGGGTGGGTGAGTGAGTGAGTGAGTAAGTGAGTGGGTGAGTGGGTGGGTGAGTGAGTGAGTGGGTGGGTGGTGAGTGGGTGGGTGGTGAGTGAGTGAGTGGGTGAGTGAGTGGGTGGGTGGGTGGGTGGGTGGGTGAGTGGGTGAGTGGGTGGTGAGTGGGTGGGTGGTGAGTGGGTGGGTGGTGAGTGGGTGGATGGTGAGTGAGTGGGTGAGTGAGTGAGTGGGTGGGTGGGTGGGTGGGTGAGTGGGTGAGTGGGTGGTGAGTGGGTGGGTGGTGAGTGGGTGGGTGGTGAGTGGGTGGTGAGTGGGTGGGTGGTGAGTGGGTGGGTGGTGAGTGGGTGAGTGGGTGGGTGAGTGAGTGGGTGAGTGAGTAAGTGAGTGGGTGAGTGGGTGGGTGAGTGAGTGGGTGGGTGGTGAGTGGGTGGGTGAGTGGGTGGGTGAGTGGTGAGTGGGTGGGTGGTGAGTGGGTGGGTGAGTGGTGAGTGGGTGGGTGAGTGGTGAGTGGGTGGGTGGGTGGTGAGTGGGTGAGTGGGTAGGTGGTGAGTGGGTGAGTGGGTGGGTGAGTGAGTGAGTGAGTGGGTGGGTGAGTGAGTGAGTGGGTGAGTGAGTGAGTGGGTGAGTGGGTGGGTGAGTGAGTGGGTGGGTGGTGAGTGGGTGGGTGGTGAGTGGGTGAGTGGGTGGGTGAGTGAGTGGGTGAGTGAGTGAGTGGGTGGGTGAGTGAGTGAGTGGGTGAGTGGGTGGGTGAGTGAGTGAGTGGGTGGGTGAGTGAGTGGGTGGATGGTGAGTGGGTGGGTGGAGGGTGGGTGGTGAGTGGGTGGGTGGTGAGTGGGTGGGTGAGTGGTGAGTGGGTGGGTGGTGAGTGGGTGGGTGGTGAGTGGGTGGGTGGTGAGTGGGTGGGTGGAGGGTGGGTGGGTGGAGGGTGGGTGGTGAGTGGTTGGGTGGTGAGTGGGTGGGTGAGTGGTGAGTGGGTGGGTGGTGAGTGGGTGGGTGGTGAGTGGGTGGGTGAGTGGTGAGTGGGTGAGTAACTGAGAGACTGACTGACTGAGTGACTGAGTGACTAACTAACTAGCTGTCTGACTGCCTGACTAACTGCCTGACTGACTCACCCGATGGACCGAGCCCCATCTGAGGCACCAGCTGGTGTAGAGGGGCTCCGCGCCTGCCGGGCACGAGGCGCTGGGCGTGTGGGGGGTGCGGGTTGCCGTGACTGAGTGACTGACTGACTGAGCGACTGACTGACTGACTGAGTTACTGAGCGACTGACTGACTGACTGAGTTACTGAGCGACTGACTGACTGACTGACTGAGTTACTGAGCGACTGACTGACTGACTGAGTTACTGAGCGACTGACTGACTGACTGAGTTACTGAGCGACTGACTGACTGACTGAGTTACTGAGCGACTGACTGACTGAGTTACTGAGTTACTGACTGACTGACTGAGTTACTGAGCGACTGACTGACTGACTGACTGAGTTACTGACTGACTGACTGAGTTACTGAGCGACTGACTGACTGACTGAGTTACTGAGTTACTGAGCGACTGACTGACTGACTGAGTTACTGAGCGACTGACTGACTGAGTTACTGAGCGACTGACTGACTGAGTTACTGAGCGACTGACTGACTGACTGACTGAGTTACTGAGCGACTGACTGACTGACTGACTGAGTTACTGACTGACTGACTGACTGAGTTACTGAGTTACTGAGCGACTGACTGACTGAGTTACTGAGCGACTGACTGACTGACTGAGTTACTGAGCGACTGACTGACTGAGTTACTGAGTGACTGACTGACTGACTGAGTTACTGAGCGACTGACTGACTGACTGAGTTACTGAGCGACTGACTGACTGACTGAGTTACTGAGCGACTGACTGACTGAGTTAGTGAGCGACTGACTGACTGAGTTACTGAGTTACTGAGCGACTGACTGACTGACTGACTGAGTTACTGAGCGACTGACTGACTGACTGACTGAGTTACTGAGCGACTGACTGACTGAGCGACTGACTGACTGAGCGACTGACTGACTGAGCGACTGACTGACTGAGTGACTGAGAGACTGACTGACTGACTGAGCGACTGAGCGAATGACTGACTGACCGACTGACTAACTAACTGCCTGACCGCCTGACTGCCTGACTCACCCGATGGACCGAGCCCCATCTGAGGCACCAGCTGATGTAGAGGGGCTCCGCGCTGGGCGTGTGGGGGGTGCGGGTTTCCGTGACTGAGTGACTGAGTGACTGAGTGACTGAGCGACTGAGTGACTGACTGACTGACTGAGAGACTGACTGAGTGACTGAGCGACTGAGTGACTGACTGACTGAGTGACTGACTGAGTGACTGACTGACTGAGAGACTGACTGAGTGACTGAGCGACTGAGTGACTGACTGACTGAGCGACTGACTGAGTGACTGACTGACTGAGAGACTGACTGAGTGACTGAGTGACTGAGCGACTGAGTGACTGAGCGACTGACTGAGCGACTGAGCGACTGACTGACTGAGCGACTGACTGAGTGAGCGGCTGAGTAACCGAATGAGTAACCGAATGAGTGACTGACTGAGTTATTGAGTGACTAACTAACTAACTGTCTGACTGCCTGACTAACTGCCTGACTGACTCACCCGATGGACCGAGCCCCATCTGAGGCACCAGCTGATGTAGAGGGGCTCCGCGCTGGGCGTGTGGTGGGTGCGGGTTGCCGTGACTGAGCGACTGAGTGACTGACTGATTGAGCGACTGAGTTACTGAGCGACTGACTGACTGAGCGACTGACTGACTGACTGAGCGACTGACTGACTGAGCGACTGACTGAGTTACTGAGCGACTGACTGACTGAGCGACTGAGTTACTGAGCGACTGACTGACTGAGCGACTGAGTTACTGAGCGACTGACTGACTGAGCGACTGACTGACTGACTGAGCGACTGACTGACTGAGCGACTGACTGAGTTACTGAGCGACTGACTGACTGAGCGACTGACTGACTGACTGAGCGACTGACTGACTGAGCGACTGACTGAGTTACTGAGCGACTGACTGACTGAGCGACTGACTGACTGACTGAGCGACTGACTGACTGATTGAGCGACTGAGTTACTGAGCGACTGACTGACTGAGCGACTGACTGATTGAGCGACTGAGTTACTGAGCGACTGACTGACTGAGCGACTGACTGATTGAGCGACTGAGTTACTGAGCGACTGACTGACTGAGCGACTGACTGACTGACTGAGCGACTGACTGACTGACTGAGCGACTGACTGATTGAGCGACTGAGTTACTGAGCGACTGACTGACTGAGCGACTGACTGACTGACTGAGCGACTGACTGACTGAGCGACTGACTGAGTTACTGAGCGACTGACTGACTGAGCGACTGACTGACTGACTGAGCGACTGACTGACTGAGCGACTGACTGAGTTACTGAGCGACTGACTGATTGAGCGACTGAGTTACTGAGCGACTGACTGACTGAGCGACTGACTGATTGAGCGACTGAGTTACTGAGCGACTGACTGACTGAGCGACTGAGTTACTGAGCGACTGACTGACTGAGCGACTGACTGACTGACTGAGCGACTGACTGACTGAGCGACTGACTGAGTTACTGAGCGACTGACTGACTGAGCGACTGACTGACTGACTGAGCGACTGACTGACTGAGCGACTGACTGAGTTACTGAGCGACTGACTGACTGAGCGACTGACTGACTGACTGAGCGACTGACTGACTGATTGAGCGACTGAGTTACTGAGCGACTGACTGACTGAGCGACTGACTGATTGAGCGACTGAGTTACTGAGCGACTGACTGACTGAGCGACTGACTGATTGAGCGACTGAGTTACTGAGCGACTGACTGACTGAGCGACTGACTGATTGAGCGACTGAGTTACTGAGCGACTGACTGACTGAGCGACTGACTGACTGAGCGACTGACTGATTGAGCGACTGAGTTACTGAGCGACTGACTGACTGAGCGACTGACTGACTGAGCGACTGAGTTACTGAGCGACTGACTGATTGAGCGACTGACTGAGCGACTGACTGACTGAGCGACTGACTGATTGAGCGACTGAGTTACTGAGCGACTGACTGACTGAGCGACTGACTGATTGAGCGACTGACTGACTGAGCGACTGACTGACTGAGCGACTGAGTTACTGAGCGACTGAGTTACTGAGCGACTGACTGACTGAGCGACTGACTGACTGACTGACTGAGTTACTGAGCGACTGAGTTACTGAGCGACTGACTGACTGAGTTACTGAGCGACTGACTGACTGACTGAGTTACTGAGCGACTGACTGACTGACTGACTGAGTTACTGAGCGACTGACTGACTGAGTTACTGAGCGACTGACTGACTGAGTTACTGAGTTACTGACTGACTGAGTTACTGAGCGACTGACTGACTGAGTTACTGAGCGACTGACTGACTGACTGACTGAGTTACTGAGCGACTGACTGACTGAGCGACTGACTGACTGAGCGACTGACTGACTGAGCGACTGACTGACTGAGTGACTGAGAGACTGACTGACTGACTGAGCGACTGAGCGAATGACTGACTGACCGACTGACTAACTAACTGCCTGACCGCCTGACTGCCTGACTCACCCGATGGACCGAGCCCCATCTGAGGCACCAGCTGATGTAGAGGGGCTCCGCGCTGGGCGTGTGGGGGGTGCGGGTTTCCGTGACTGAGTGACTGAGTGACTGAGTGACTGAGCGACTGAGTGACTGACTGACTGACTGAGAGACTGACTGAGTGACTGAGCGACTGAGTGACTGACTGACTGAGTGACTGACTGAGTGACTGACTGACTGAGAGACTGACTGAGTGACTGAGCGACTGAGTGACTGACTGACTGAGCGACTGACTGAGTGACTGACTGACTGAGAGACTGACTGAGTGACTGAGTGACTGAGCGACTGAGTGACTGAGCGACTGACTGAGCGACTGAGCGACTGACTGACTGAGCGACTGACTGAGCGACTGAGCGACTGACTGACTGAGCGACTGACTGAGTGACTGAGCGACTGACTGACTGACTGAGCGACTGACTGACTGATTGAGCGACTGAGTTACTGAGCGACTGACTGACTGAGCGACTGACTGATTGAGCGACTGAGTTACTGAGCGACTGACTGACTGAGCGACTGACTGATTGAGCGACTGAGTTACTGAGCGACTGACTGACTGAGCGACTGACTGATTGAGCGACTGAGTTACTGAGCGACTGACTGACTGAGCGACTGACTGACTGAGCGACTGACTGATTGAGCGACTGAGTTACTGAGCGACTGACTGACTGAGCGACTGACTGACTGAGCGACTGAGTTACTGAGCGACTGACTGATTGAGCGACTGACTGAGCGACTGACTGACTGAGCGACTGACTGATTGAGCGACTGAGTTACTGAGCGACTGACTGACTGAGCGACTGACTGATTGAGCGACTGACTGACTGAGCGACTGACTGACTGAGCGACTGAGTTACTGAGCGACTGAGTTACTGAGCGACTGACTGACTGAGCGACTGACTGACTGACTGACTGAGTTACTGAGCGACTGAGTTACTGAGCGACTGACTGACTGAGTTACTGAGCGACTGACTGACTGACTGAGTTACTGAGCGACTGACTGACTGACTGACTGAGTTACTGAGCGACTGACTGACTGAGTTACTGAGCGACTGACTGACTGAGTTACTGAGTTACTGACTGACTGAGTTACTGAGCGACTGACTGACTGAGTTACTGAGCGACTGACTGACTGACTGACTGAGTTACTGAGCGACTGACTGACTGAGCGACTGACTGACTGAGCGACTGACTGACTGAGCGACTGACTGACTGAGTGACTGAGAGACTGACTGACTGACTGAGCGACTGAGCGAATGACTGACTGACCGACTGACTAACTAACTGCCTGACCGCCTGACTGCCTGACTCACCCGATGGACCGAGCCCCATCTGAGGCACCAGCTGATGTAGAGGGGCTCCGCGCTGGGCGTGTGGGGGGTGCGGGTTTCCGTGACTGAGTGACTGAGTGACTGAGTGACTGAGCGACTGAGTGACTGACTGACTGACTGAGAGACTGACTGAGTGACTGAGCGACTGAGTGACTGACTGACTGAGTGACTGACTGAGTGACTGACTGACTGAGAGACTGACTGAGTGACTGAGCGACTGAGTGACTGACTGACTGAGCGACTGACTGAGTGACTGACTGACTGAGAGACTGACTGAGTGACTGAGTGACTGAGCGACTGAGTGACTGAGCGACTGACTGAGCGACTGAGCGACTGACTGACTGAGCGACTGACTGAGTGAGCGGCTGAGTAACCGAATGAGTAACCGAATGAGTGACTGACTGAGTTATTGAGTGACTAACTAACTGTCTGACTGCCTGACTAACTGCCTGACTGACTCACCCGATGGACCGAGCCCCATCTGAGGCACCAGCTGATGTAGAGGGGCTCCGCGCTGGGCGTGTGGTGGGTGCGGGTTGCCGTGACTGAGTTACTGAGCGACTGAGTTACTGAGCGACTGACTGACTGACTGACTGAGCGACTGAGTTACTGAGCGACTGACTGACTGACTGAGCGACTGACTGACTGAGCGACTGACTGAGTTACTGAGCGACTGACTGACTGAGCGACTGAGTTACTGAGCGACTGACTGACTGAGCGACTGACTGACTGACTGAGTTACTGAGCGACTGACTGACTGAGCGACTGACTGATTGAGTGACTGAGTTACTGAGCGACTGACTGACTGAGCGACTGACTGATTGAGCGACTGAGTTACTGAGCGACTGACTGACTGAGCGACTGACTGATTGAGCGACTGAGTTACTGAGCGACTGACTGACTGAGCGACTGACTGATTGAGCGACTGAGTTACTGAGCGACTGACTGACTGAGCGACTGACTGACTGACTGAGCGACTGACTGACTGAGCGACTGACTGAGTTACTGAGCGACTGACTGACTGAGCGACTGACTGATTGAGCGACTGAGTTACTGAGCGACTGACTGACTGAGCGACTGACTGACTGAGCGACTGACTGACTGACTGAGCGACTGACTGACTGAGAGACTGACTGACTGACTGAGCAACTGAATTACTGAGCGACTGACCGACTGACTGACTGACCGCCTGACTAACTAACTGCCTGACCGCCTGACTGACTGACTCACCCGATGGACCGAGCCCCATCTGAGGCACCAGCTGGTGTAGAGGGGCTCCGCGCTGGGCGTGTGGGGGGTGCGGGTTTCCGTGACTGAGTGACTGAGTGACTGAGTGACTGAGCGACTGACTGAGTGACTGACTGAGAGACTGACTGAGTGACTGAGTGACTGAGCGACTGACTGACTGAGAGACTGACTGACTGACTGAGCGACTGAATTACTGAGCGACTGACCGACTGACTGACTGCATGACTGACTGACTGCATGACTGACTGACCGACTGACTGACTGACCGCCTGACTAACTAACTGCCTGACCGCCTGACTGACTGACTCACCCGATGGACCGAGCCCCATCTGAGGCACCAGCTGGTGTAGAGGGGCTCCGCGCTGGGCGTGTGGGGGGTGCGGGTTTCCGTGACTGAGTGACTGAGTGACTGAGTGACTGAGCGACTGACTGAGTGACTGACTGACTGAGAGACTGACTGAGTGACTGAGTGACTGAGCGGCTGAGTAACCGAATGAGTAACCGAATGAGTAACCGAATGAGTGACTAACTAACTAGCTGTCTGACTGCCTGACTAACTGCCTGACTGACTCACCCGATGGACCGAGCCCCATCTGAGGCACCAGCTGGTGTAGAGGGGCTCCGCGCCTGCCGGGCACGAGGCGCTGGGCGTGTGGGGGGTGCGGGTTTCCGTTGACGTCGACTAGGAAGGCCGGAGGCATGAGGTGCGGGGCCTGCTGCGTCTGTGCGTCCAGCACAAAGTCGTTGGCGTCGCGGATCAGCGGGCGGTAGTCCGTGTGGAAGAACAGCTGGTCCGGGATCGCCTGGGCGGAGACACGGGGGGAGACACGGGGGGAGACACGGGGGGAGAGAGACACGGGGAGAGAGGGAGACACAAGGAGACACGGGGAGAGACACGGGGGGAGACACAGGGGAGGTGAGGAGACACGGGGGGAGACACGGGCAGAGACACAAGGAGACATGGGGAGAGACACAGGGGGAGACACGGGGGGAGAGACACGGGGGGAGACACGGGCAGAGACACAAGGAGACATGGGGAGAGACACGGGGAGAGACACGGGGGGAGAGACACGGGGGGAGAGACACGGGGAGACACGGGTAGAGACACGGGGGGAGACACGCGTAGAGACATGAATCAGCGGGCGGTAGTCTGTGTGGAAGAACAGCTGGTCCGGGATCGCCTGGGCGGAGACACGGAGAGACACGGGGGAGAGACACGGGGAGAGACAACGGGGGGAGACACAGGGGAGGTGAGGAGACACGGGGGGAGACACGGGGGGAGACACAAGGAGACACGGGGAGAGACACGGGGAGACACGGGGAGAGACACGGGGGGAGACACAGGGGAGGTGAGGAGACACGGGGGGAGACACGGGGGGAGACACAAGGAGACACGGGGAGAGACACGGGGAGACACGGGGAGAGACACGGGGAGAGACACGGGGAGACACGGGGGGGAGACACGGGGGGAGACACAAGGAGACACGGGGAGACACGGGGAGAGACACGGGGAGAGACACAGGGGGAGACACAAGGAGACACGGGGAGACACGGGGAGAGACACGGGGAGAGACACGGGGAGAGACACGGGGAGACACGGGGGGGAGACACGGGGGGAGACACAAGGAGACACGGGGAGACACGGGGAGAGACACGGGGAGAGACACAGGGGGAGACACAAGGAGACACGGGGAGACACGGGGAGAGACACGGGGAGAGACACAGGGGGAGACACGGGGGGAGACACAAGGAGACACGGGGAGACACGGGGAGACAGGGGGAGAGACACGGGGAGAGACACGGGGAGAGACACGGGGGGAGACACAAGGAGACACGGGGAGACACGGGGAGAGACACGGGGAGAGACACAAGGAGACACGGGGAGACACGGGGAGAGACACGGGGAGAGACACAGGGGAGGTGAGGAGACACGGGGGGAGACACGGGGGGAGGAGACACAGAGAGGGAGACAGACACACACACAGTGACACACACAGACACACACACACACCTGGCTGTGCGTGTCCGAGTGTGACATCAGCAGGAGTTGGCCGTGTGAGTCGGTGGCGCACACACAGACACACACACAGACACACACACAGTGACACACACACACACAGACACACACACACAGACACACAGACACACACAGACACACACACACACCTGGCTGTGCGTGTCCGAGTGTGACATCAGCAGGAGTTGGCCGTGTGAGTCGGTGGCGCACACACAGACACACACAGACACACACACACAGTGACACACACACACACACTCAGACACACACACACACAGACACACAGACACACACAGACACACACACACACCTGGCTGTGCGTGTCCGAGTGTGACATCAGCAGGAGTTGGCCGTGTGAGTCGGTGGCGCACACACAGACACACACACAGACACACACACAGTGACACACACACACACAGACACACACACACAGACACACAGACACACACAGACACACACACACACCTGGCTGTGCGTGTCCGAGTGTGACATCAGCAGGAGTTGGCCGTGTGAGTCGGTGGCGCACACACAGACACACACACAGACACACACACAGTGACACACACACACACAGACACACACACACAGACACACAGACACACACAGACACACACACACACCTGGCTGTGCGTGTCCGAGTGTGACATCAGCAGGAGTTGGCCGTGTGAGTCGGTGGCGCACACACAGACACACACACAGACACACACACAGTGACACACACACACACAGACACACACACACAGACACACAGACACACACAGACACACACACACACCTGGCTGTGCGTGTCCGAGTGTGACATCAGCAGGAGTTGGCCGTGTGAGTCGGTGGCGCACACACAGACACACACACAGACACACACACAGTGACACACACACACACAGACACACACACACAGACACACAGACACACACAGACACACACACACACCTGGCTGTGCGTGTCCGAGTGTGACATCAGCAGGAGTTGGCCGTGTGAGTCGGTGGCGCACACACAGACACACACACAGACACACACACAGTGACACACACACACACAGACACACACACACAGACACACAGACACACACAGACACACACACACACCTGGCTGTGCGTGTCCGAGTGTGACATCAGCAGGAGTTGGCCGTGTGAGTCGGTGGCGCACACACAGACACACACACAGACACACACACAGTGACACACACACACACAGACACACACACACAGACACACAGACACACACAGACACACACACACACCTGGCTGTGCGTGTCCGAGTGTGACATCAGCAGGAGTTGGCCGTGTGAGTCGGTGGCGCACACACAGACACACACACAGACACACACACAGTGACACACACACACACAGACACACACACACAGACACACAGACACACACAGACACACACACACACCTGGCTGTGCGTGTCCGAGTGTGACATCAGCAGGAGTTGGCCGTGTGAGTCGGTGGCGCACACACAGACACACACACAGACACACACACAGTGACACACACACACACAGACACACACACACAGACACACAGACACACACAGACACACACACACACCTGGCTGTGCGTGTCCGAGTGTGACATCAGCAGGAGTTGGCCGTGTGAGTCGGTGGCGCACACACAGACACACACACAGACACACACACAGTGACACACACACACACAGACACACACACACAGACACACAGACACACACAGACACACACACACACCTGGCTGTGCGTGTCCGAGTGTGACATCAGCAGGAGTTGGCCGTGTGAGTCGGTGGCGCACACACAGACACACACACAGACACACACACAGTGACACACACACACACAGACACACACACACAGACACACAGACACACACAGACACACACACACACCTGGCTGTGCGTGTCCGAGTGTGACATCAGCAGGAGTTGGCCGTGTGAGTCGGTGGCGCACACACAGACACACACACAGACACACACACAGTGACACACACACACACAGACACACACACACAGACACACAGACACACACAGACACACACACACACCTGGCTGTGCGTGTCCGAGTGTGACATCAGCAGGAGTTGGCCGTGTGAGTCGGTGGCGCACACACAGACACACACACAGACACACACACAGTGACACACACACACACAGACACACACACACAGACACACAGACACACACAGACACACACACACACCTGGCTGTGCGTGTCCGAGTGTGACATCAGCAGGAGTTGGCCGTGTGAGTCGGTGGCGCACACACAGACACACACACAGACACACACACAGTGACACACACACACACAGACACACACACACAGACACACAGACACACACAGACACACACACACACCTGGCTGTGCGTGTCCGAGTGTGACATCAGCAGGAGTTGGCCGTGTGAGTCGGTGGCGCACACACAGACACACACACAGACACACACACAGTGACACACACACACACAGACACACACACACAGACACACAGACACACACAGACACACACACACACCTGGCTGTGCGTGTCCGAGTGTGACATCAGCAGGAGTTGGCCGTGTGAGTCGGTGGCGCACACACAGACACACACACAGACACACACAGTGACACACACACACACAGACACACACACACAGACACACAGACACACACAGACACACACACACACCTGGCTGTGCGTGTCCGAGTGTGACATCAGCAGGAGTTGGCCGTGTGAGTCGGTGGCGCACACACAGACACACACACAGACACACACACAGTGACACACACACACACAGACACACACACACAGACACACAGACACACACAGACACACACACACACCTGGCTGTGCGTGTCCGAGTGTGACATCAGCAGGAGTTGGCCGTGTGAGTCGGTGGCGCACACACAGACACACACACAGACACACACACAGTGACACACACACACACAGACACACACACACAGACACACAGACACACACAGACACACACACACACCTGGCTGTGCGTGTCCGAGTGTGACATCAGCAGGAGTTGGCCGTGTGAGTCGGTGGCGCACACACAGACACACACACAGACACACACACAGTGACACACACACACACAGACACACACACACAGACACACACACACACACACAGACACACACACACACACCTGGCTGTGCGTGTCCGAGTGTGACATCAGCAGGAGTTGACCGTGTGAGTCGGTGGCGCACACACAGACACACACACAGACACACACAGACACACACACAGACACACACACACAGACACACACACACACACCTGGCTGTGCGTGTCCGAGTGTGACATCAGCAGGAGTTGGCCGTGTGAGTCGGTGGCGCACACACAGACACACACACACAGACACACACAGACACACACACACACACAGACACACACACACACACCTGGCTGTGCGTGTCCGAGTGTGACATCAGCAGGAGTTGGCCGTGTGAGTCGGTGGCGCACACACAGACACACACACAGACACACACACAGACACACACACACAGACACACAGACACACACAGACACACACACACACACCTGGCTGTGCGTGTCCGAGTGTGACATCAGCAGGAGTTGACCGTGTGAGTCGGTGGCGCACAGCGACAATCCGTCGGGAGAGAATCGGCAGTCAAACAGCGCCCCGTGACCCTGGCCCTCAATCTGTCGGGGGTCATGGGGGTCACGGGGGTCATGGGGGTCATGGGGGGGTCGAGGGAGGGTCAAAGGGTGTAGCGTGTGCAGTGTAGCATGTGTAGTGTAGTGTGTAGTGTAGTGTGTAGTAGTGTATAGTGTAGTGTGTAGTAGTGTATAGTAGTGTATAGTGTAGTGTATAGTGTAGTGTATAGTGTATAGTGTAGTGTATAGTGTAGTGTATAGTGTAGTGTATAGTGTATAGTGTAGTGTATAGTGTAGTGTATAGTGTATAGTAGTGTATAGTGTAGTGTGTAGTGTAGTGTATAGTGTATAGTAGTGTATAGTGTAGTGTATAGTGTAGTGTAGAGTGTATAGAGCACCGTGTTGAGATGGGTGCGAACGCGAGTTCCGCGCTGGAGGTCCCACAGTGCGAGGCGTGTGTAGTGTAGTGTGTAGTGTAGTGTATAGTGTATAGTAGTGTATAGTGTAGTGTATAGTGTAGTGTATAGTGTATAGAGCACCGTGTTGAGATGGGTGCGAACGCGAGTTCCGCGCTGGAGGTCCCACAGTGCGAGGCGTGTGTAGTGTAGTGTGTAGTGTAGTGTATAGTGTATAGTAGTGTATAGTGTAGTGTATAGTGTAGTGTATAGTGTAGTGTATAGTGTATAGAGCACCGTGTTGAGATGGGTGCGAACGCGAGTTCCGCGCTGGAGGTCCCACAGTGCGAGGCGTGTGTAGTGTAGTGTGTAGTGTATAGTGTATAGTAGTGTATAGTGTAGTGTATAGTGTATAGAGCACCGTGTTGAGATGGGTGCGAACGCGAGTTCCGCGCTGGAGGTCCCACAGTGCGAGGCGTCCGTCGTGGGCGGCAGACAGCAGCAGGCGGCCGTCCCACGGGTGCGGCTCCAACACAAACACCTCGTCCTCGTGCGCCTGTCAACAACAACAACAACAACAACTACGTCAACAACAACAACAACGTCAACAACACAAACACCTCGTCCTCGTGCGCCTGTCAACAACAACAACAACGTGAGTGAGTGGTGAGTGGTGAGTGGGTGGGTGGGTGAGTGAGTGAGTGGTGAGTGAGTGAGTGGTGAGTGAGTGAGTGGTGAGTGGTGAGTGGGTGGGTGAGTGAGTGAGTGAGTGGTGAGTGAGTGAGTGGTGAGTGAGTGGTGAGTGGGTGGGTGGGTGAGTGAGTGAGTGGTGAGTGAGTGAGTGAGTGGTGAGTGAGTGGTGAGTGGTGAGTGGGTGGGTGAGTGAGTGAGTGAGTGGTGAGTGAGTGGTGAGTGAGTGGTGAGTGGGTGGGTGAGTGAGTGAGTGAGTGGTGAGTGAGTGAGTGGTGAGTGAGTGGTGAGTGGTGAGTGGGTGGGTGGGTGAGTGAGTGAGTGGTGAGTGAGTGAGTGGTGAGTGAGTGGTGAGTGGTGAGTGGGTGGGTGGGTGAGTGAGTGAGTGGTGAGTGAGTGAGTGGTGAGTGAGTGGTGAGTGGTGAGTGGGTGGGTGGGTGGGTGAGTGAGTGTGTGAGTGGTGAGTGAGTGAGTGGTGAGTGAGTGAGTGGTGAGTGGTGAGTGGGTGGGTGGGTGAGTGAGTGAGTGAGTGGTGAGTGAGTGGTGAGTGAGTGAGTGGTGAGTGAGTGGTGAGTGAATGGTGAGTGAGTGAGTGGTGAGTGAGTGAGTGAGTGGTGAGTGAGTGGTGAGTGGGTGGGTGGGTGGGTGAGTGGGTGAGTGGTGAGTGGGTGGGTGGGTGGGTGGGTGGGTGAGTGAGTGAGTGGTGAGTGAGTGGGTGAGTGAGTGGGTGGGTGAGTGGTGAGTGAGTGAGTGGGTGAGTGGGTGAGTGGATGAGTGGGTGGGTGGGTGAGTGAGTGAGTGAGTGGTGAGTGAGTGGGTGAGTGAGTGGGTGGGTGAGTGGGTGAGTGGTGAGTGAGTGAGTGGGTGAGTGAGTGAGTGAGTGAGTGGTGAGTGAGTGAGTGAGTGGGTGGGTGAGTGGGTGAGTGGTGAGTGAGTGAGTGGGTGAGTGGGTGAGTGGATGGGTGAGTGGATGAGTGAGTGGGTGAGTGGGTGGGTGAGTGGGTGAGTGGTGAGTGAGTGAGTGGGTGAGTGAGTGAGTGGTGAGTGAGTGGTGAGTGAGTGAGTGAGTGGTGGTGAGTGAGTGAGTGGTGAGTGAGTGGTGAGTGAGTGAGTGGTGAGTGAGTGGTGAGTGGTGGTGAGTGAGTGAGTGGTGAGTGAGTGGTGAGTGAGTGAGTGGTGAGTGAGTGGTGAGTGGTGGTGAGTGAGTGAGTGGTGAGTGAGTGGTGAGTGAGTGAGTGGGTGAGTGAGTGAGTGGGTGAGTGAGTGAGTGGTGGTGAGTGAGTGAGTGAGTGGTGGTGAGTGAGTGAGTGGTGAGTGAGTGGTGAGTGAGTGGTGGAGTGAGTGAGTGGGTGAGTGAGTGGTGAGTGAGTGGTGAGTGAGTGAGTGGGTGAGTGAGTGAGTGGTGAGTGGGTGAGTGGGTGAGTGGATAAGTGAGTGGGTGAGTGGGTGAGTGAGTGAGTGGTGAGTGGGTGAGTGGGTGAGTGAGTGGTGATTGAGTGGTGAGTGGGTGAGTGGGTGAGTGAGTGAGTGGGTGAGTGGGTGAGTGGATAAGTGAGTGGGTGAGTGGGTGAGTGAGTGAGTGGTGAGTGAGTGAGTGGTGAGTGAGTGGTGAGTGAGTGGTGAGTGAGTGGGTGAGTGGTGAGTGAGTGGTGAGTGAGTGGTGAGTGAGTGAGTGGTGAGTGAGTGGTGAGTGAGTGGTGAGTGAGTGGTGAGTGAGTGGGTGAGTGGTGAGTGAGTGAGTGAGTGGTGAGTGGGTGAGTGAGTGGGTGAGTGAGTGGGTGGGTGAGTGAGTGGGTGAGTGAGTGAGTGAGTGAGTGGTGAGTGAGTGGGTGAGTGAGTGGGTGAGTGGGTGAGTGAGTGGGTGAGTGGATGAGTGAGTGGGTGAGTGGGTGAGTGAGTGAGTGGTGAGTGAGTGGTGAGTGAGTGAGTGGGTGAGTGAGTGGGTGAGTGAGTGAGTGAGTGAGTGGGTGAGTGAGTGGATGAGTGAGTGGTAAGTGAGTGGTGAGTGAGTGAGTGAGTGAGTGGGTGAGTGAGTGGTGAGTGAGTGGTGAGTGAGTGAGTGGGTGGTGAGTGAGTGGGTGAGTGGTGAGTGAGTGAGTGAGTGGTGAGTGGGTGAGTGAGTGGGTGAGTGAGTGGGTGGGTGAGTGAGTGGGTGAGTGAGTGAGTGAGTGAGTGAGTGGTGAGTGAGTGGGTGAGTGAGTGGGTGAGTGGGTGAGTGAGTGGGTGAGTGGATGAGTGAGTGGGTGAGTGGGTGAGTGAGTGAGTGGTGAGTGAGTGGTGAGTGAGTGAGTGGGTGAGTGAGTGGGTGAGTGAGGTGAGTGAGTGGGTGAGTGAGTGGATGAGTGAGTGGTGTGAGTGGGTGAGTGAGTGAGTGAGTGGTGAGTGGAGTGGTAAGTGAGTGGTGTGTGAGTGAGTGAGTGAGTGGGTGAGTGAGTGGTGAGTGAGTGGTGAGTGAGGTGGTGGGTGAGTGAGTGGTGAGTGAGTGGTGAGTGGGTGAGTGGGTGAGTGAGTGGGTGAGTGGGTGAGTGGATAAGTGAGTGGGTGAGTGGGTGAGTGAGTGAGTGGTGATGAGTGGTGAGTGGGTGAGTGAGTGAGGTGTGAGTGAGTGGTGAGTGAGTGGTGAGTGAGTGGTGGTGGTGATGTGAGTGGTGAGTGAGTGAGTGGTGAGTGAGTGAGTGAGTGGTGTGTGAGTGGGTGAGTGAGTGGTGAGTGAGTGGGTGAGTGTGAGTGAGTGGTGAGTGAGTGGTGAGTGAGTGAGTGTGTGAGTGAGTGGTGAGTGAGTGAGTGAGTGAGTGGTGAGTGAGTGGGTGGGTGAGTGGGTGAGTGGTGAGTGAGTGGGTGAGTGAGTGAGTGGTGAGTGAGTGGGTGGGTGAGTGGGTGAGTGGTGAGTGAGTGAGTGGTGAGTGAGTGGGTGGGTGAGTGAGTGAGTGGTGAGTGAGTGGGTGGGTGAGTGAGTGGTGAGTGAGTGGGTGAGTGAGTGAGTGGTGAGTGAGTGGGTGAGTGAGTGGTGAGTGAGTGGGTGAGTGAGTGAGTGGTGAGTGAGTGGTGAGTGAGTGAGTGGGTGAGTGGAGAGTGAGTGTGGTGGGTGAGTGAGTGAGTGGTGAGTGAGTGGTGGTGGTGTGAGTGGGTGAGTGGTGAGTGAGTGAGTGGTGAGTGGTGGTGAGTGAGTGGGTGAGTGAGTGAGTGGGTGAGTGGGTGAGTGGTGAGTGAGTGAGTGGGTGAGTGGGTGAGTGGATGAGTGAGTGGGTGAGTGGGTGAGTGAGTGAGTGGGTGAGTGGGTGAGTGAGTGGGTGGGTGAGTGGGTGAGTGGTGAGTGAGTGGTGAGTGGGTGAGTGAGTGAGTGAGTGGTGAGTGAGTGGGTGAGTGAGTGAGTGGTGAGTGAGTGGTGAGTGAGTGGTGAGTGAGTGAGTGAGTGGTGAGTGTTGACTGCTCACCCGTAGCGAGTGTTGAAGTTGCCCCGTGTGAGAGTTCCACACTTTGAGCAGGAAGTTGCTGGTTGCCGTGACAACGAGGTTATCACGACGGTCCCAGGCAACCATCGTTACCTTGAGACGCGTCGGACACTCCTCCTCCTCACCACCACGCTCACCACCACGCTCACCACCACGCTCACCACTACACGGGGAGAGAGGGTGAGTGGGTGGGTGGGTGAGTGGGTGGGTGGGTGGGTGGGTGGGTGAGTGGGTGGGTGAGTCGGTGGGTGGGTGAGTGAGTGAGTGAGAGGGTGGGTGAGTGAGTGAGTGGGTGAGTGGGTGGGTGAGTGGGTGGGTGGGTGGGTGAGTGGGTGGGTGAGTGGGTGGGTGGGTGGGTGAGTGAGTGGGTGAGTGGGTGAGTGGGTGGGTGGGTGAGTGGGTGGGTGAGTGGGTGGGTGGGTGAGTGGGTGGGTGAGTGGGTGGATTAGTGGGTGGGTGAGTTGGTGGGTGAGTGAGTGAGTGAGTGAGAGGGTGGGTGAGTGAGTGGGTGGGTGGGTGGGTGAATGGGTGGGTGGGTGGGTGAGTGGGTGGGTGAGTGAGTGAGTGGGTGGGTGAGTGAGTGGGTGGGTGAGTGAGTGGGTGGGTGGGTGGGTGGGTGGGTGAGTGGGTGGGTGGGTGAGTGAGTGAGTGAGTGGGTGGGTGGGTGAGTGGGTGGGTGAGTGGGTGGGTGAGTGGGTGGGTGGGTGGGTGGGTGGGTGGGTGGGTGAGTGGGTGGGTGAATGATTGAGTGAGTGGGTGGGTGAGTGAGTGAGTGGGTGGGTGAGTGGGTGGGTGAGTGGGTGAGTGGGTGGGTGGGTGAGTTGGTGGGTGAGTGGGTGAGTGGGTGGGTGGGTGAGTGAGTTGGTGGGTGGGTGAGTGGGTGGATTAGTGGGTGGGTGAGTGGGTGGGTGAGTGGTTAGGTGAGTGGGTGGGTGAGTGGGTGGGTGAGTGAGTGGGTGAGTGGGTGAGTGGGTGATTGAGTTGGTGAGTGGGTGGGTAGGTGGGTGAGTGGGTGGGTGAGTGGGTGGGTGAGTGGGTGGGTGAGTGAGTGAGTGAGTCAGTGAGTGGGTGAGTGGGTGAGTGGGTAGGTGGGTGGGTGGGTGAGTGAGTGAGTGAGTGGGTGAGTGAGTGAGTGGGTGGGTGGGTGGGTGGGTGAGTGAGTGAGTGGGTGGGTGGGTGGGTGGGTGGGTGAGTGAGTTGATGGGTGAGTGGGTGGGTGAGTGGGTGGGTGAATGGGTGGGTGGGTGAGTGGGTGGGTGGGTGAGTGGGTGGGTGAGTGAGTGAGTGAGTGGGTGGGTGAGTGGGTGGGTGAGTGAGTGGGTGGGTGGGTGGGTGGGTGGGTGGGTGGGTGGGTGAGTGGGTGGGTGGGTGAGTGAGTGGGTGGGTGGGTGAGTGGGTGGGTGGGTGAGTGGGTGGGTGAGTGAGTGAGTGAGTGGGTGGGTGAGTGATTGAGTGAGTGAGTGGGTGGGTGAGTGAGTGAGTGGGTGGGTGAGTGGGTGGGTGAATGAGTGAGTGGGTGGGTGAGTTGGTGGGTGAGTGGGTGAGTGAGTGAGTGGGTGAGTGGGTGAGTGGGTGGGTGAGTTGGTGGGTGGGTGGGTGAGTTGGTGGGTGGGTGAGTGGGTGGATTAGTGGGTGGGTGAGTGGGTGGGTGAGTGGTTAGGTGAGTGGGTGGGTGAGTGGGTGGGTGAATGGGTGGGTGAGTGAGTGGGTGAGTGAGTGGGTGAGTGGGTGAGTGAGTTGGTGAGTGGGTGGGTAGGTGGGTGAGTGAGTGGGTGGGTGGGTGAGTGGGTGAGTGAGTGAGTGGTTAGGTGAGTGGGTGGGTGAGTGCGTGAGTGGGTGGGTGAGTGCGTGAGTGGGTGAGTGGGTGAGTGAGTGAGTGAGTGGGTGGGTGGGTGAGTGAGTTGATGGGTGAGTGGGTGGGTGAGCGACCTTGGTGAGGAGGGTGAGGTGGCCATGTTGAGTACAAGTGAGCTCCACTCTCCCCTCTTCCTGCGTGCCCACACACGCGCCGTCCCATCGCGACTCCCGCTCACAAACCTGCACCCCCATCACCACCATCACCACCATCACCACCATCACCATCACCACTATCAACACCATCACCACCATCATCATCATCACCATCACCATCACCACCATCACCACCATCACCACCATCACCATCACCACCATCATCATCATCACCATCAACACCATCATCATCACCATCATCATCATCACCACCATCACCACCATCACCACCATCATCATCATCATCACCAACACCACCATCATCACCATCATCATCATCACCATCATCAACACCATCACCACCATCACCATCACCACCATCACCACCATCACCACCATCATCTCCATCATCATCATCACCATCATCATCATCATCACCATCATCATCATCACCACCATCA
>NW_027620886.1:25000-36944 GCF_964198595.1 Lampetra fluviatilis
GGGTGGTGGTGGTGAGGGTGGTGAGGGTGGTGGTGAGTGGTGGTGAGGTTGATGAGGGTGGTGGTGAGTGTGGTGGTGGTGAGTGTGGTGGTGAGTGGTGGTGAGGTTGATGAGGGTGGTGGTGGTGAGGGTGGTGAGGGTGGTGGTGAGTGGTGGTGAGGTTGATGAGGGTGGTGGTGGTGAGGGTGGTGAGGGTGGTGGTGAGTGGTGGTGAGGTTGATGAGGGTGGTGGTGAGTGTGGTGGTGGTGAGTGTGGTGGTGAGTGGTGGTGAGGTTGATGAGGGTGGTGGTGGTGAGGGTGGTGAGGGTGGTGGTGAGTGGTGGTGAGGTTGATGAGGGTGGTGGTGAGTGTGGTGGTGGTGAGTGTGGTGGTGAGTGGTGGTGAGGTTGATGAGGGTGGTGGTGGTGAGGGTGGTGAGGGTGGTGGTGAGTGGTGGTGAGGTTGATGAGGGTGGTGGTGAGTGTGGTGGTGGTGAGTGTGGTGGTGAGTGGTGGTGAGGTTGATGAGGGTGGTGGTGGTGAGGGTGGTGAGGGTGGTGGTGAGTGGTGGTGAGGTTGATGAGGGTGGTGGTGAGTGTGGTGGTGGTGAGTGTGGTGGTGAGTGGTGGTGAGGTTGATGAGGGTGGTGGTGGTGAGGGTGGTGAGGGTGGTGGTGAGTGGTGGTGAGGTTGATGAGGGTGGTGGTGAGTGTGGTGGTGGTGAGTGTGGTGGTGAGTGGTGGTGAGGTTGATGAGGGTGGTGGTGGTGAGGGTGGTGAGGGTGGTGGTGAGTGGTGGTGAGGTTGATGAGGGTGGTGGTGAGTGTGGTGGTGGTGAGTGTGGTGGTGAGTGGTGGTGAGGTTGATGAGGGTGGTGGTGGTGAGGGTGGTGAGGGTGGTGGTGAGTGGTGGTGAGGTTGATGAGGGTGGTGGTGAGTGTGGTGGTGGTGAGTGTGGTGGTGAGTGGTGGTGAGGTTGATGAGGGTGGTGGTGGTGAGGGTGGTGAGGGTGGTGGTGAGTGGTGGTGAGGTTGATGAGGGTGGTGGTGAGTGTGGTGGTGGTGAGTGTGGTGGTGAGTGGTGGTGAGGTTGATGAGGGTGGTGGTGGTGAGGGTGGTGAGGGTGGTGGTGAGTGGTGGTGAGGTTGATGAGGGTGGTGGTGAGTGTGGTGGTGGTGAGTGTGGTGGTGAGTGGTGGTGAGGTTGATGAGGGTGGTGGTGGTGAGGGTGGTGAGGGTGGTGGTGAGTGGTGGTGAGGTTGATGAGGGTGGTGGTGAGTGTGGTGGTGGTGAGTGTGGTGGTGAGTGGTGGTGAGGTTGATGAGGGTGGTGGTGGTGAGGGTGGTGAGGGTGGTGGTGAGTGGTGGTGAGGTTGATGAGGGTGGTGGTGAGTGTGGTGGTGGTGAGTGTGGTGGTGAGTGGTGGTGAGGTTGATGAGGGTGGTGGTGGTGAGGGTGGTGAGGGTGGTGGTGAGTGGTGGTGAGGTTGATGAGGGTGGTGGTGAGTGTGGTGGTGGTGAGTGTGGTGGTGAGTGGTGGTGAGGTTGATGAGGGTGGTGGTGGTGAGGGTGGTGAGGGTGGTGGTGAGTGGTGGTGAGGTTGATGAGGGTGGTGGTGAGTGTGGTGGTGGTGAGTGTGGTGGTGAGTGGTGGTGAGGTTGATGAGGGTGGTGGTGGTGAGGGTGGTGAGGGTGGTGGTGAGTGGTGGTGAGGTTGATGAGGGTGGTGGTGAGTGTGGTGGTGGTGAGTGTGGTGGTGAGTGGTGGTGAGGTTGATGAGGGTGGTGGTGGTGAGGGTGGTGAGGTTCATGAGGAGGGTGGTGAGGGTGGTGGTGGTGAGTGTGGTGGTGGCGAGGGTGGTGAAGGTAGTGGTGAGGGTGGTGGTGAGTGGTGGTGAGGCTGGTGAGCCTTGTGAGTGGTGGTGGTGAGGTTGGTGAGTGGTGGTGAGGGTGGCGGTGAGTGAGTGGTGGTGAGGAGGGTGGTGAGTGAGTGGTGGTGAGGCTGGTGAGCGTTGTGAGTGGTGGTGAGGAGGGTGGTGAGTGAGTGGTGGTGGTGAGGGTGGTGGTGAGGGTGGTGGTGAGTGGTGGTGAGTGGTGGTGAGTGAGTGGTGGTGGTGAGGGTGGTGAGGAGGGTGGTGAGTGAGTGGTGGTGGTGAGGGTGGTGGTGGTGAGGGTGGTGGTGAGGGTGGTGAGTGGTGGTGAGTGGTGGTGAGTGAGTGGTGGTGGTGAGGGTGGTGAGGAGGGTGGTGAGTGAGTGGTGGTGGTGAGGGTGGTGGTGGTGAGGGTGGTGGTGAGGGTGGTGGTGAGTGAGTGGTGGTGAGGGTGGTGGTGAGTGAGTGGTGGTGAGGGTGGTGGTGAGTGAGTGGTGGTGAAGGTGGTGGTGAGTAGGGCGGTGATTGAGTGGTGGTGGTGAGGGTGGTGAGTAGGGTGGTGGTGGTGAGGGTGGTGGTGAGTGAGTGGTGGTGAGGGTGGTGGTGAGTGAGTGGTGGTGAGGGTGGTGGTGAGTAGGGCGGTGATTGAGTGGTGGTGGTGAGGGTGGTGAGTAGGGTGGTGGTGGTGAGGGTGGTGGTGAGTAGAGCAGTGGTGAGGGTGGTGAGGGTGGTGGTGAGGGTGGTGAGGGTGGTGGTGAGGGTGGTGGTGAGGCTGGTGAGCGTTGTGAGTGAGTGAGTGGTGGTGGTGGTGGTGAGGGTGGTGGTGAGTGAGTGGTGTTGAGGGTGGTGGTGAGGGTGGTGATGGTGGTGGTGAGTGAGTGGTGGTGAGGGTGGTGAGTAGAGCGGTGGTGAGGGTGGTGGTGAGGGTGGTGGTGAGTGAGTGAGTGATGGTGTTGAGGGTGGTGGTGAGTAGGGTGGTGGTGAGGGTGGTGGTGATGGTGGTGAGTGAGTGGTGGTGGTGAGGGTGGTGGTGATTAGGGTGGTGGTGAGTGAGTGAGTGATGGTGGTGAGGGTGGTGAGGGTGGTGGTGAGTAGACCAGTGGTGAGGGTGGTGATGGTGGTGGTGAGTGAGTGGTGAGGGTGGTGAGTAGGGTGGTGAGGAGGGTGGTGAGTAGAAGGGTGGTGAGGGTGGTGGTGAGTAGGGCGGTGAGTGAGTGGTGGTGAGGAGGGTGGTGGTGAGGGTGGTGGTGATGGTGGTGAGTGAGTGGTGGTGGTGAGGGTGGTGGTGATTAGGGTGGTGGTGAGTGAGTGAGTGATGGTGGTGAGGGTGGTGAGGGTGGTGGTGAGTAGACCAGTGGTGAGGGTGGTGATGGTGGTGGTGAGTGAGTGGTGAGGGTGGTGAGTAGGGTGGTGAGGAGGGTGGTGAGTAGAAGGGTGGTGAGGGTGGTGGTGAGTAGGGCGGTGAGTGAGTGGTGGTGAGGAGGGTGGTGGTGAGGGTGGTGAGGGTGGTGGTGAGGGTGGTGGTGAGGGTGGTGGTGAGGGTGATGATGGTAGTGAGGGTGGTGAGGGTGGTGGTGAGGGAGTGGTGAGTGAGTGGTGGTGGTGGTGGTGGTGAGGGTGATGATAGTGGTGAGGGTGGTGAGGGTGGTGGTGAGTGAGTGGTGGTGGTGGTGGTGAGGGTGGTGATGGTGGTGGTGAGTGAGTGGTGAGGGTGGTGAGTAGGGTGGTGAGGAGGGTGGTGAGTAGAAGGGTGGTGAGGGTGGTGGTGAGTAGGGCGGTGAGTGAGTGGTGGTGAGGAGGGTGGTGGTGAGGGTGGTGATGGTGGTGGTGAGGGTGGTGGTGAGGGTGGTGGTGAGGGTGAGGGTGGTGGTGAGGGTGAGGGTGGTGGTGAGGGTGAGGGTGGTGAGTGAGTGTTGAGGGTGGTGAGGGTGGTGGTGAGTGAGTGGTGAGGGTGAGGGTGGTGGTGGTGAGGGTGGTGAGGGTGGTGAGGGTGGTAATGGTGGTGAGGGTGGTGAGGGTGGTGAGGGTGGTGGTGATGGTGGTGAGGGTGGTGAGGGTGGTGATGGTGGTGAGGGTGGTGAGGGTGGTGAGGGTGGTGATGGTGGTGAGGGTGGTGATGGTGGTGAGGGTAGTGAGGGTGGTGAGGGTGGTGGTGAGGGTGGTGAGGGTGGTGAGGTTGGTGAGGTTGGTGAGGGTGGTGAGGGTGGTGAGGGTGGTGAGGGTGGTGGTGAGGGTGGTGAGGGTGGTGAGGTTGGTGAGGGTGGTGATGGTGGTGAGGTTGGTGAGGGTGGTGGTGAGGGTGGTGAGGGTGGTGATGGTGGTGAGGGTGGTGAGGGTGGTGAGGGTGGTGAGGGTGGTGGTGAGGGTGGTGAGGGTGGTGAGGGTGGTGAGGGTGGTGGTGAGGGTGGTGAGGGTGGTGAGGTTGGTGAGGGTGGTGATGGTGGTGAGGTTGGTGAGGGTGGTGGTGAGGGTGGTGAGGGTGGTGATGGTGGTGAGGGTGGTAAGGGTGGTGAGGGTGGTGGTGAGGGTGGTGGTGAGGGTGGTGAGGGGTGGTGAGGTTGGTGAGGGTGGTGAGGGTGGTGAGGGTGGTGAGGGTGGTGGTGAGGGTGGTGGTGAGGGTGGTGGTGAGGGTGGTGAGGGTGGTGAGGTTGGTGAGGGTGGTGAGGGTGGTGAGGATGGTGATGGTGGTGAGGGTGGTGATGGTGGTGGTGAGTGTGATGGTGGTGAGGGTGGTGAAGGTGGTGATGGTGGTGGTGAGTGGTGGTGGTGGTGAGGGTGGTGAGGGTGAGGGTGGGTGGTGAGTAGTGGTGAGTGTGGTGGTGGTGCTAAGGGTGGTGGTGAGTGGTGGTGAGGTTGATGAGGGTGGTGGTGGTGAGGGTGGTGAGGGTGGTGGTGAGTGGTGGTGAGGTTGATGAGGGTGGTGGTGGTGAGGTTGATGAGGGGTGGTGGTGGTGAGGGTGGTGAGGTTCATGAGGAGGGTGGTGAGGGTGGTGGTGGTGGTGAGTGTGGTGGTGGTGAGTGTGGTGGTGAGTGGTGGTGAGGTTGATGAGGGTGGTGGTGGTGAGGGTGGTGAGGGTGGTGGTGAGTGGTGGTGAGGTTGATGAGGGTGGTGGTGGTGAGGGTGGTGAGGTTCATGAGGAGGGTGGTGAGGGTGGTGGTGGTGGTGGTGAGTGTGGTGGTGGTGAGTGTGGTGGTGGCGAGGGTGGTGAAGGTAGTGGTGAGGGTGGTGGTGAGTGGTGGTTAGGCTGGTGAGCCTTGTGAGTGGTGGTGGTGAGGTTGGTGAGTGGTGGTGAGGGTGGCGGTGAGTGAGTGGTGGTGAGGAGGGTGGTGAGTGAGTGGTGGTGGTGAGGGTGGTGGTGAGGGTGGTGGTGAGGCTGGTGAGCGTTGTGAGTGGTGGTGAGAGTGGTGGTGAGGGTGGTGAGTGAGTGGTGGTGGTGAGGGTGGTGGTGAGGGTGGTGGTGAGGGTGGTGGTGAGTGGTGGTGAGTGAGTGGTGGTGAGGGTGGTGGTGAGGGTGGTGGTGAGTGGTGGTGAGTGAGTGGTGGTGAGGGTGGTGGTGAGGGTGGTGGTGAGTGGTGGTGAGTGAGTGGTGGTGAGGGTGGTGGTGAGGGTGGTGGTGAGTGGTGGTGAGTGAGTGGTGGTGAGGGTGGTGGTGAGGGTGGTGGTGAGTGGTGGTGGAGAGGGTGGTGAGTGAGTGGTGGTGAGTGAGTGGTGGTGGTGAGGGTGGTGAGGAGGTTGGTGAGTGAGTGGTGGTGGTGAGGGTGGTGGTGAGGGTGGTGGTGAGGGTGGTGGTGAGTGGTGAGTGAGTGGTGGTGAGTGAGTGGTGGTGGTGAGGGTGGTGAGGAGGTTGGTGAGTGAGTGGTGGTGGTGAGGGTGGTGGTGAGGGTGGTGGTGAGGGTGGTGGTGAGTGGTGAGTGAGTGGTGGTGAGTGAGTGGTGGTGGTGAGGGTGGTGAGGAGGTTGGTGAGTGAGTGGTGGTGGTGAGGGTGGTGGTGAGGGTGGTGGTGAGGGTGGTGGTGAGTGGTGAGTGAGTGGTGGTGAGTGAGTGGTGGTGGTGAGGGTGGTGAGGAGGGTGGTGAGTGAGTGGTGGTGGTGAGGGTGGTGGTGAGGGTGGTGGTGAGGGTGGTGGTGAGTGGTGGTGAGTGGTGGTGAGTGAGTGGTGGTGGTGAGGATGGTGAGGAGGGTGGTGGTGAGGGTGGTGGTGAGAAGGGTGGTGAGTGAGTGGTGGTGAGGGTGGTGGTGAGTGAGTGGTGGTGAGGGTGGTGGTGAGTGAGTGGTGGTGAGGGTGGTGGTGAGTAGGGCGGTGATTGAGTGGTGGTGGTGAGGGTGGTGAGTAGGGTGGTGGTGGTGAGGGTGGTGGTGAGTAGAGCAGTGGTGATGGTGGTGAGGGTGGTGAGGGTGGTGGTGAGGGTGGTGAGCGTTGTGAGTGAGTGAGTGGTGGTGGTGGTGGTGAGGGTGGTGGTGAGTGAGTGGTGTTGAGGGTGGTGGTGAGGGTGGTGATGGTGGTGGTGAGTGAGTGGTGGTGAGGGTGGTGAGTAGAGCGGTGGTGAGGGTGGTGGTGAGGGTGGTGGTGAGTGAGTGAGTGATGGTGTTGAGGGTGGTGGTGAGTAGGGTGGTGGTGAGGGTGGTGGTGATGGTGGTGAGTGAGTGGTGGTGGTGAGGGTGGTGGTGATTAGGGTGGTGGTGAGTGAGTGAGTGATGGTGGTGAGGGTGGTGAGGGTGGTGGTGAGTAGACCAGTGGTGAGGGTGGTGATGGTGGTGGTGAGTGAGTGGTGAGGGTGGTGAGTAGGGTGGTGAGGAGGGTGGTGAGTAGAAGGGTGGTGAGGGTGGTGGTGAGTAGGGCGGTGAGTGAGTGGTGGTGAGGAGGGTGGTGGTGAGGGTGGTGGTGATGGTGGTGAGTGAGTGGTGGTGGTGAGGGTGGTGGTGATTAGGGTGGTGGTGAGTGAGTGAGTGATGGTGGTGAGGGTGGTGAGGGTGGTGGTGAGTAGACCAGTGGTGAGGGTGGTGATGGTGGTGGTGAGTGAGTGGTGAGGGTGGTGAGTAGGGTGGTGAGGAGGGTGGTGAGTAGAAGGGTGGTGAGGGTGGTGGTGAGTAGGGCGGTGAGTGAGTGGTGGTGAGGAGGGTGGTGGTGAGGGTGGTGAGGGTGGTGGTGAGTGAGTGGTGAGTGAGTGGTGGTGGTGGTGGTGAGGGTGATGATGGTGGTGAGGGTGGTGAGGGTGGTGGTGAGTGAGTGGTGGTGGTGGTGGTGAGGGTGGTGATGGTGGTGGTGAGTGAGTGGTGAGGGTGGTGAGTAGGGTGGTGAGGAGGGTGGTGAGTAGAAGGGTGGTGAGGGTGGTGGTGAGTAAGGCGGTGAGTGAGTGGTGGTGAGGAGGGTGGTGGTGAGGGTGGTGAGGGTGGTGGTGAGGGTGGTGAGGGTGGTGGTGAGGGTGGTGGTGAGGGTGGTGGTGAGGGTGATGATGGTGGTGAGGGTGGTGAGGGTGGTGGTGAGTGAGTGGTGAGGGTGGTGAGTAGTGTGGTGAGGAGGGTGGTGAGTAGAAGGGTGGTGAGGGTGGTGGTGAGTAGGGCGGTGAGTGAGTGGTGGTGAGGAGGGTGGTGGTGAGGGGTGGTGAGGGTGGTGGTGAGTGAGTGGTGAGTGAGTGGTGGTGGTGGTGGTGAGGGTGATGATGGTGGTGAGGGTGGTGAGGGTGGTGGTGAGTGAGTGGTGGTGGTGGTGGTGAGGGTGGTGATGGTGGTGGTGAGTGAGTGGTGAGGGTGGTGAGTAGGGTGGTGAGGAGGGTGGTGAGTAGAAGGGTGGTGAGGGTGGTGGTGAGTAAGGCGGTGAGTGAGTGGTGGTGAGGAGGGTGGTGGTGAGGGTGGTGAGGGTGGTGGTGAGGGTGGTGAGGGTGGTGGTGAGGGTGGTGGTGAGGGTGGTGGTGAGGGTGATGATGGTGGTGAGGGTGGTGAGGGTGGTGGTGAGTGAGTGGTGAGGGTGGTGAGTAGGGTGGTGAGGAGGGTGGTGAGTAGAAGGGTGGTGAGGGTGGTGGTGAGTAGGGCGGTGAGTGAGTGGTGGTGAGGAGGGTGGTGGTGAGGGTGGTGAGGGTGGTGGTGAGGGTGGAGGTGAGGTTGGTGAGGTTGGTGAGGGTGGTGAGGGTGGTGAGGGTGGTGGTGAGGGTGGTGGTGAGGGTGGTGGTGAGGGTGGTGAGGGTGGTGAGGTTGGTGAGGGTGGTGATGGTGGTGAGGTTGGTGAGGGTGGTGAGGGTGGTGAGGGTGGTGAGGGTGGTGATGGTGGTGAGGGTGGTGAGGGTGGTGAGGGTGGTGAGGGTGGTGAGGTTGGTGAGGGTGGTGAGGTTGGTGAGGGTGGTGATGGTGGTGAGGGTGGTGAGGGTGGTGGTGAGGGTGGTGAGGGTGGTGAGGGTGGTGAGGGTGGTGAGGGTGGTGATGGTGGTGAGGGTGGTGAGGGTGGTGAGGTTGGTGAGGGTGGTGAGGGTGGTGATGGTGGTGAGGGTGGTGAGGGTGGTGAGGTTGGTGAGGGTGGTGAGGGTGGTGAGGGTGGTGATGGTGGTGAGGGTGGTGAGGGTGGTGATGGTGGTGAGGGTGGTGAGGGTGGTGAGGTTGGTGATGGTGGTGAGGGTGGTGAGGGTGGTGAGGGTGGTGAGGGTGGTGAGGGTGGTGGTGAGGGTGGTGAGGGTGGTGAGGGTGGTGATGGTGGTGGTGAGGGTGGTGAGGGTGGTGAGGGTGGTGAGGGTGGTGGTGAGGGTGGTGAGGGTGGTGAGGTTGGTGAGGGTGGTGAGGGTGGTGAGGGTGGTGAGGTTGGTGAGGGTGGTGAGGGTGGTGAGGGTGGTGAGGTTGGTGATGGTGGTGAGGGTGGTGAGGGTGGTGAGGGTGGTGGTGAGGGTGGTGAGGGTGGTGGTGAGGGTGGTGAGGGTGGTGAGGGTGGTGGTGAGGGTGGTGAGGGTGGTGATGGTGGTGGTGAGGGTGGTGAGGGTGGTGAAGGTGGTGGTGATGTTGGTGAGGGTGGTGAGGGTGGTGAGGGTGGTGAGGGTGGTGATGGTGGTGAGGGTGGTGATGGTGGTGAGGGTGGTGAGGGTGGTGAGGTTGGTGAGGGTGGTGAGGGTGGTGATGGTGGTGAGGGTGGTGAGGGTGCTGAGGTTGGTGATGGTGGTGAGGGTGGTGAGGGTGGTGAGGTTGGTGAGGGTGGTGAGGGTGGTGATGGTGGTGAGGGTGGTGAGGGTGGTGAGGGTGGTGATGGTGGTGAGGTTGGTGAGGGTGGTGAGGGTGGTGATGGTGGTGAGGGTGGTGAGGGTGGTGAGGTTGGTGAGGGTGGTGAGGGTGGTGAGGGTGGTGATGGTGGTGAGGGTGGTGAGGGTGGTGAGGTTGGTGATGGTGGTGAGGGTGGTGAGGGTGGTGAGGGTGGTGAGGGTGGTGGTGAGTGTGGTGGTGAGGGTGGTGAGGGTGGTGATGGTGGTGGTGAGGGTGGTGAGGGTGGTGAGGGTGGTGAGGCTGGTGAGGGTGGTGAGGCTGGTGAGGGTGGTGAGGGTGGTGAGGGTGGTGAGGGTGGTGAGGTTGGTGAGGGTGGTGAGGGTGGTGAGGGTGGTGAGGGTGGTGGTGAGGGTGGTGATGGTGGTGAGGTTGGTGAGGGTGGTGATGGTGGTGAGGGTGGTGAGGGTGGTGAGGTTGGTGATGGTGGTGAGGGTGGTGAGGGTGGTGATGGTGGTGAGGGTGGTGATGGTGGTGAGGTTGGTGAGGGTGGTGATGGTGGTGAGGGTGGTGAGGGTGGTGAAGTTGGTGATGGTGGTGAGGGTGGTGAGGGTGGTGAGGTTGGTGAGGGTGGTGAGGGTGGTGAGGGTGGTGAGGGTGGTGGTGAGGTTGGTGAGGGTGGTGAGGGTGGTGAGGGTGGTGAGGGTGGTGGTGAGGGTGGTGAGGGTGGTGATGGTGGTGGTGAGGGTGGTGAGGGTGGTGATGGTGGTGGTGAGGGTGGTGAGGGTGGTGAGGGTGGTGGTGAGTAAACTCACCATGTGCTCTAGGAGCTCCACTTCCTTGCGGGGCTGTGCGCGCACCAGCGAGTAGATCCTGACCACGTGGTCAGTGCAGCCTGTCACCAGCAGCAGCCCACCTGCTCACCCACGGGTGAGTGAGTGGGTGAGTGGGTGGGTGAGTGAGTGAGTGGGTGAGTGAGTGAGTGAGTGGGTGGGTGAGTGAGTGGGTGGGTGAGCGGGTGGGTGAGTGAGTGAGTGAGTGGGTGGGTGAGTGAGTGGGTGGGTGAGCGGGTGGGTGAGTGGGTGGGTGAGTGGGTGGGTGAGTGAGTGGGTGGGTGAGCGGGTGGGTGAGTGAGTGAGTGAGTGGGTGGGTGAGTGAGTGGGTGAGTGAGTGGGTGGGTGAGTGAGTGGGTGGGTGAGTGGGTGAGTGAGTGGGTGGGTGAGCGGGTGGGTGGGTGAGTGAGTGGGTGAGTGGGTGGGTGAGTGAGTGGGTGGGTGGGTGGGTGGGTGGGTGAGTGAGTGGGTGAGTGAGTGGGTGGGTGGGTGAGTGAGTGGGTGAGTGGGTGAGTGAGTGGGTGAGTGAGTGGGTGGGTGGGTGAGTGGGTGAGTGGGTGAGTGAGTGGGTGAGTGAGTGGGTGGGTGGGTGAGTGAGTGGGTGGGTGGGTGGGTGAGTAGGTGAGTGGGTGAGTGAGTGGGTGGGTGGGTGGGTGGGTGAGTGAGTGGGTGAGTGGGTGGGTGAGTGAGTGGGTGGGTGGGTGGGTGAGTGAGTGGGTGAGTGAGTGGGTGGGTGAGTGAGTGGGTGAGTGGGTGGGTGAGTGGGTGGGTGAGTGAGTGGGTGAGTGGGTGGGTGGGTGAGTGGGTGAGTGGGTGGGTGAGTGAGTGGGTGGGTGAGTGGGTGGGTGAGTGGGTGGGTGGGTGAGTGAGTGGGTGAGTGGGTGGGTGAGTGGGTGGGTGGGTGAGTGAGTGGGTGAGTGGGTGGGTGAGTGAGTGGGTGGGTGGGTGGGTGGGTGAGTGGGTGGGTGGGTGAGTTGGTGAGTGAGTGAGTGGGTGGGTGGGTGGGTGAGTGAGTGGGTGGGTGAGTGGGTGAGTGAGTGAGTGGGTGGGTGAGTGAGTGGGTGGGTGAGCGGGTGGGTGAGTGGCTGAGTGAGTGGGTGAGTGAGTGGGTGGGTGAGTGAGTGGGTGAGTGGGTGGGTGAGTGAGTGGGTGGGTGAGTGGGTGGGTGAGTGGGTGGGTGGGTGAGTGAGTGGGTGAGTGGGTGGGTGAGTGGGTGGGTGGGTGAGTGAGTGGGTGAGTGGGTGGGTGAGTGAGTGGGTGGGTGGGTGGGTGGGTGAGTGGGTGGGTGGGTGAGTGGGTGAGTGAGTGAGTGGGTGGGTGGGTGGGTGAGTGAGTGGGTGGGTGAGTGGGTGAGTGAGTGAGTGGGTGGGTGAGTGAGTGGGTGGGTGAGCGGGTGGGTGAGTGGGTGGGTGAGTGGGTGAGTGAGTGGGTGAGTGGGTGGGTGAGTGGGTGGGTGAGTGGGTGGGTGGGTGGGTGGGTGAGTGGGTGGGTGGGTGGGTGGCTGAGTATGTGAGTGGCTGAGTGAGTGAGTGGCTGAGTGAGTGGGTGAGTGGGCGAGTGAGTGAGTGGGTGGGTGGGTGGGTGGGTGAGTGAGTGGGTGGGTGATTGAGTGGTTGAGTGGGTGGGTCGGTGGGTGAGCGGGTGAGTGAGCGGGTGAGTGGGTGGGTGAGCGGGTGGGTGGGTGAGTGAGTGGGTGGGTGAGTGAGTGGGTGAGTGAGTGGGTGGGTGATTTGAGTGGGTGAGTGAGTGGGTGAGTGGGTGGGTGAGTGGGTGAGTGGGTGGGTGAGTGGGTGAGTGGGTGGGTGGGTGGGTGAGTGGGTGGGTGGGTGAGTGAGTGAGTGGGTGGGTGGGTGGGTGAGTGGGTGGGTGGGTGGGTGGGTGGGTGGGTGAGTGAGTGGGTGGGTGAGTGAGTGAGTGGGTGGGTGGGTGAGTGAGTGAGTGAGTGGGTGGGTGAGTGGGTGGGTGGGTGAGTGAGTGAGTGGGTGGGTGGGTGAGTGAGTGAGTGAGTGGGTGGGTGAGTGAGTGGGTGGGTGAGTGAGTGGGTGGGTGGGTGGGTGAGTGAGTGGGTGGGTGGGTGGGTGAGTGGGTGGGTGGGTG
>NW_027620887.1:0-2500 GCF_964198595.1 Lampetra fluviatilis
AAAGCCTGTGGAAGTTTCACGGCGTTCGTACGATATTTGGCGACGCAAAAATGAGCGATTTCCCAGCTCGAGAGAATTCGGCGCGCGAGAGAAACGATGCCCCGTAACGCACATGAGAGCAATCCGGGCCAATTTCTCCCGTTTGATGGGGTCTATGTGTAAAAATTTTGACTTTTTTGAGTGCAGGTGCAAATCTGCTGGAAAAGCCTGTGGAAGTTTCACGGCGTTCGTACGATATTTGGCGACGCAAAAATGAGCGATTTCCCAGCTCGATGGAATTCGGAGCGAGAGAAACGATGCCCCGTAACGCACATGAGAGCAATCCCGGCCAATTTCTCCCGTTTGATGGGGTCTATGTGTACAAATTTTGACTTTTTTGAGTGCACGTGCCAATCTGCTGGAAAAGCCTGTGGAAGTTTCACGGCGTTCGTACGATATTTGGCGACGCAAAAATGAGCGATTTCCCAGCTCGATGGAATTCGGCGCGAGAGAAACGATGCCCCGTAACGCACATGAGAGCAATCCCGGCCAATTTCTCCCGTTTGATGGGGTCTATGTGTAAAAATTTTGACTTTTTTGAGTGCACGTGCAAATCTGCTGAAAAAGCCTGTGGAAGTTTCACGGCGTTCGTACGATATTTGGCGACGCAAAAATGAGCGATTTCCCAGCTCGATGGAATTCGGAGCGAGAGAAACGATGCCCCGTAACGCACATGAGAGCAATCCCGGCCAATTTCTCCCGTTTGATGGGGTCTATGTGTAAAAATTTTGACTTTTTTGAGTGCACGTGCAAATCTGCTGGAAAAGCCTGTGGAAGTTTCACGGGCGTTCGTACGATATTTGGCGACGCAAAAATGAGCGATTTCCCAGCTCGATGGAATTCGGCGCGACAGAAACGATGCCCCGTAACGCACATGAGAGCAATCCGGGCCAATTTCTCCCGTTTGATGGGGTCTATGTGTAAAAATTTTGACTTTTTTGAGTGCACGTGCAAATCTGCTGAAAAAGCCTGTGGAAGTTTCACGGCGTTCGTACGATATTTGGCGACGCAAAAATGAGCGATTTCCCAGCTCGAGAGAATTCGGCGCGAGAGAAACGATGCCCCGTAACGCACATGAGAGCAATCCGGGCCAATTTCTCCCGTTTGATGGGGTCTATGTGTACAAATTTTGACTTTTTTGAGTGCACGTGCAAATCTGCTGAAAAAGCCTGTGGAAGTTTCACGGCGTTCGTACGATATTTGGCGACGCAAAAATGAGCGATTTCCCAGCTCGATGGAATTCGGCGCGAGAGAAACGATGCCCCGTAACGCACATGAGAGCAATCCCGGCCAATTTCTCCCGTTTGATGGGGTCTATGTGTAAAAATTTTGACTTTTTTGAGTGCACGTGCAAATCTGCTGGAAAAGCCTGTGGAAGTTTCACGGCGTTCGTACGATATTTGGCGACGCAAAAATGAGCGATTTCCCAGCTCGATGGAATTCGGCGCGACAGAAACGATGCCCCGTAACGCACATGAGAGCAATCCGGGCCAATTTCTCCCGTTTGATGGGGTCTATGTGTAAAAATTTTGACTTTTTGAGTGCACGTGCAAATCTGCTGAAAAAGCCTGTGGAAGTTTCACGGCGTTCGTACGATATTTGGCGACGCAAAAATGAGCGATTTCCCAGCTCGAGAGAATTCGGCGCGAGAGAAACGATGCCCCGTAACGCACATGAGAGCAATCCGGGCCAATTTCTCCCGTTTGATGGGGTCTATGTGTACAAATTTTGACTTTTTTGAGTGCACGTGCAAATCTGCTGAAAAAGCCTGTGGAAGTTTCACGGCGTTCGTACGATATTTGGCGACGCAAAAATGAGCGATTTCCCAGCTCGATGGAATTCGGCGCGACAGAAACGATGCCCCGTAACGCACATGAGAGCAATCCGGGCCAATTTCTCCCGTTTGATGGGGTCTATGTGTAAAAATTTTGACTTTTTTGAGTGCACGTGCAAATCTGCTGAAAAAGCCTGTGGAAGTTTCACGGCGTTCGTACGATATTTGGCGACGCAAAAATGAGCGATTTCCCCAGCTCGAGAGAATTCGGCGCGAGAGAAACGATGCCCCGTAACGCACATGAGAGCAATCCGGGCCAATTTCTCCCGTTTGATGGGGTCTATGTGTAAAAATTTTGACTTTTTTGAGTGCAGGTGCAAATCTGCTGGAAAAGCCTGTGGAAGTTTCACGGCGTTCGTACGATATTTGGCGACGCAAAAATGAGCGATTTCCCAGCTCGATGGAATTCGGAGCGAGAGAAACGATGCCCCGTAACGCACATGAGAGCAATCCCGGCCAATTTCTCCCGTTTGATGGGGTCTATGTGTACAAATTTTGACTTTTTTGAGTGCACGTGCCAATCTGCTGGAAAAGCCTGTGGAAGTTTCACGGCGTTCGTACGATATTTGGCGACGCAAAAATGAGCGATTTCCCAGCTCGATGGAATTCGGCGCGAGAGAAACGATG
>NW_027620887.1:12500-22500 GCF_964198595.1 Lampetra fluviatilis
TTGGCGACGCAAAAATGAGCGATTTCCAAGCTCGATGGAATTCGGAGCGAGAGAAACGATGCCCCGTAACGCACATGAGAGCAATCCGGGCCAATTTCTCCCGTTTGATGGGGTCTATGTGTAAAAATTTTGACTTTTTTGAGTGCACGTGCAAATCTGCTGAAAAAGCCTGTGGAAGTTTCACGGCGTTCGTACGATATTTGGCGACGCAAAAATGAGCGATTTCCCAGCTCGAGAGAATTCGGCGCGAGAGAAACGATGCCCCGTAACGCACATGAGAGCAATCCGGGCCAATTTCTCCCGTTTGATGGGGTCTATGTGTAAAAATTTTGACTTTTTTGAGTGCACGTGCAAATCTGCTGGAAAAGCCTGTGGAAGTTTCACGGCGTTCGTACGATATTTGGCGACGCAAAAATGAGCGATTTCCCAGCTCGATGGAATTCGGCGCGAGAGAAACGATGCCCCGTAACGCACATGAGAGCAATCCCGGCCAATTTCTCCCGTTTGATGGGGTCTATGTGTAAAAATTTTGACTTTTTTGAGTGCACGTGCAAATCTGCTGAAAAAGCCTGTGGAAGTTTCACGGCGTTCGTACGATATTTGGCGACGCAAAAATGAGCGATTTCCCAGCTCGATGGAATTCGGAGCGAGAGAAACGATGCCCCGTAACGCACATGAGAGCAATCCCGGCCAATTTCTCCCGTTTGATGGGGTCTATGTGTACAAATTTTGACTTTTTTGAGTGCAGGTGCAAATCTGCTGAAAAAGCCTGTGGAAGTTTCACGGCGTTCGTACGATATTTGGCGACGCAAAAATGAGCGATTTCCCAGCTCGAGAGAATTCGGCGCGAGAGAAACGATGCCCCGTAACGCACATGAGAGCAATCCGGGCCAATTTCTCCCGTTTGATGGGGTCTATGTGTAAAAATTTTGACTTTTTTGAGTGCAGGTGCAAATCTGCTGGAAAAGCCTGTGGAAGTTTCACGGCGTTCGTACGATATTTGGCGACGCAAAAATGAGCGATTTCCAAGCTCGATGGAATTCGGAGCGAGAGAAACGATGCCCCGTAACGCACATGAGAGCAATCCGGGCCAATTTCTCCCGTTTGATGGGGTCTATGTGTAAAAATTTTGACTTTTTTGAGTGCACGTGCAAATCTGCTGAAAAAGCCTGTGGAAGTTTCACGGCGTTCGTACGATATTTGGCGACGCAAAAATGAGCGATTTCCCAGCTCGATGGAATTCGGCGCGAGAGAAACGATGCCCCGTAACGCACATGAGAGCAATCCCGGCCAATTTCTCCCGTTTGATGGGGTCTATGTGTAAAAATTTTGACTTTTTTGAGTGCACGTGCAAATCTGCTGAAAAAGCCTGTGGAAGTTTCACGGCGTTCGTACGATATTTGGCGACGCAAAAATGAGCGATTTCCCAGCTCGATGGAATTCGGCGCGAGAGAAACGATGCCCCGTAACGCACATGAGAGCAATCCCGGCCAATTTCTCCCGTTTGATGGGGTCTATGTGTACAAATTTTGACTTTTTTGAGTGCACGTGCAAATCTGCTGAAAAAGCCTGTGGAAGTTTCACGGCGTTCGTACGATATTTGGCGACGCAAAAATGAGCGATTTCCCAGCTCGATGGAATTCGGAGCGAGAGAAACGATGCCCCGTAACGCACATGAGAGCAATCCCGGCCAATTTCTCCCGTTTGATGGGGTCTATGTGTACAAATTTTGACTTTTTTGAGTGCACGTGCCAATCTGCTGGAAAAGCCTGTGGAAGTTTCACGGCGTTCGTACGATATTTGGCGACGCAAAAATGAGCGATTTCCCAGCTCGATGGAATTCGGCGCGACAGAAACGATGCCCCGTAACGCACATGAGAGCAATCCGGGCCAATTTCTCCCGTTTGATGGGGTCTATGTGTAAAAATTTTGACTTTTTTGAGTGCAGGTGCAAATCTGCTGGAAAAGCCTGTGGAAGTTTCACGGCGTTCGTACGATATTTGGCGACGCAAAAATGAGCGATTTCCAAGCTCGATGGAATTCGGAGCGAGAGAAACGATGCCCCGTAACGCACATGAGAGCAATCCGGGCCAATTTCTCCCGTTTGATGGGGTCTATGTGTAAAAATTTTGACTTTTTTGAGTGCAGGTGCAAATCTGCTGAAAAAGCCTGTGGAAGTTTCACGGCGTTCGTACGATATTTGGCGACGCAAAAATGAGCGATTTCCCAGCTCGAGAGAATTCGGCGCGAGAGAAACGATGCCCCGTAACGCACATGAGAGCAATCCGGGCCAATTTCTCCCGTTTGATGGGGTCTATGTGTAAAAATTTTGACTTTTTTGAGTGCACGTGCAAATCTGCTGGAAAAGCCTGTGGAAGTTTCACGGCGTTCGTACGATATTTGGCGACGCAAAAATGAGCGATTTCCCAGCTCGATGGAATTCGGCGCGAGAGAAACGATGCCCCGTAACGCACATGAGAGCAATCCCGGCCAATTTCTCCCGTTTGATGGGGTCTATGTGTAAAAATTTTGACTTTTTTGAGTGCACGTGCAAATCTGCTGAAAAAGCCTGTGGAAGTTTCACGGCGTTCGTACGATATTTGGCGACGCAAAAATGAGCGATTTCCCAGCTCGATGGAATTCGGAGCGAGAGAAACGATGCCCCGTAACGCACATGAGAGCAATCCCGGCCAATTTCTCCCGTTTGATGGGGTCTATGTGTACAAATTTTGACTTTTTTGAGTGCAGGTGCAAATCTGCTGAAAAAGCCTGTGGAAGTTTCACGGCGTTCGTACGATATTTGGCGACGCAAAAATGAGCGATTTCCCAGCTCGATGGAATTCGGCGCGACAGAAACGATGCCCCGTAACGCACATGAGAGCAATCCGGGCCAATTTCTCCCGTTTGATGGGGTCTATGTGTAAAAATTTTGACTTTTTTGAGTGCAGGTGCAAATCTGCTGGAAAAGCCTGTGGAAGTTTCACGGCGTTCGTACGATATTTGGCGACGCAAAAATGAGCGATTTCCAAGCTCGATGGAATTCGGAGCGAGAGAAACGATGCCCCGTAACGCACATGAGAGCAATCCGGGCCAATTTCTCCCGTTTGATGGGGTCTATGTGTAAAAATTTTGACTTTTTTGAGTGCAGGTGCAAATCTGCTGAAAAAGCCTGTGGAAGTTTCACGGCGTTCGTACGATATTTGGCGACGCAAAAATGAGCGATTTCCCAGCTCGAGAGAATTCGGCGCGAGAGAAACGATGCCCCGTAACGCACATGAGAGCAATCCGGGCCAATTTCTCCCGTTTGATGGGGTCTATGTGTAAAAATTTTGACTTTTTTGAGTGCACGTGCAAATCTGCTGGAAAAGCCTGTGGAAGTTTCACGGCGTTCGTACGATATTTGGCGACGCAAAAATGAGCGATTTCCCAGCTCGATGGAATTCGGCGCGAGAGAAACGATGCCCCGTAACGCACATGAGAGCAATCCCGGCCAATTTCTCCCGTTTGATGGGGTCTATGTGTAAAAATTTTGACTTTTTTGAGTGCACGTGCAAATCTGCTGAAAAAGCCTGTGGAAGTTTCACGGCGTTCGTACGATATTTGGCGACGCAAAAATGAGCGATTTCCCAGCTCGATGGAATTCGGAGCGAGAGAAACGATGCCCCGTAACGCACATGAGAGCAATCCCGGCCAATTTCTCCCGTTTGATGGGGTCTATGTGTACAAATTTTGACTTTTTTGAGTGCAGGTGCAAATCTGCTGAAAAAGCCTGTGGAAGTTTCACGGCGTTCGTACGATATTTGGCGACGCAAAAATGAGCGATTTCCCAGCTCGAGAGAATTCGGCGCGAGAGAAACGATGCCCCGTAACGCACATGAGAGCAATCCGGGCCAATTTCTCCCGTTTGATGGGGTCTATGTGTAAAAATTTTGACTTTTTTGAGTGCAGGTGCAAATCTGCTGGAAAAGCCTGTGGAAGTTTCACGGCGTTCGTACGATATTTGGCGACGCAAAAATGAGCGATTTCCAAGCTCGATGGAATTCGGAGCGAGAGAAACGATGCCCCGTAACGCACATGAGAGCAATCCGGGCCAATTTCTCCCGTTTGATGGGGTCTATGTGTAAAAATTTTGACTTTTTTGAGTGCACGTGCAAATCTGCTGAAAAAGCCTGTGGAAGTTTCACGGCGTTCGTACGATATTTGGCGACGCAAAAATGAGCGATTTCCCAGCTCGATGGAATTCGGCGCGAGAGAAACGATGCCCCGTAACGCACATGAGAGCAATCCCGGCCAATTTCTCCCGTTTGATGGGGTCTATGTGTAAAAATTTTGACTTTTTTGAGTGCACGTGCAAATCTGCTGAAAAAGCCTGTGGAAGTTTCACGGCGTTCGTACGATATTTGGCGACGCAAAAATGAGCGATTTCCCAGCTCGATGGAATTCGGAGCGAGAGAAACGATGCCCCGTAACGCACATGAGAGCAATCCCGGCCAATTTCTCCCGTTTGATGGGGTCTATGTGTACAAATTTTGACTTTTTTGAGTGCACGTGCCAATCTGCTGGAAAAGCCTGTGGAAGTTTCACGGCGTTCGTACGATATTTGGCGACGCAAAAATGAGCGATTTCCCAGCTCGATGGAATTCGGCGCGACAGAAACGATGCCCCGTAACGCACATGAGAGCAATCCGGGCCAATTTCTCCCGTTTGATGGGGTCTATGTGTAAAAATTTTGACTTTTTTGAGTGCAGGTGCAAATCTGCTGGAAAAGCCTGTGGAAGTTTCACGGCGTTCGTACGATATTTGGCGACGCAAAAATGAGCGATTTCCAAGCTCGATGGAATTCGGAGCGAGAGAAACGATGCCCCGTAACGCACATGAGAGCAATCCCGGCCAATTTCTCCCGTTTGATGGGGTCTATGTGTACAAATTTTGACTTTTTTGAGTGCACGTGCAAATCTGCTGAAAAAGCCTGTGGAAGTTTCACGGCGTTCGTACGATATTTGGCGACGCAAAAATGAGCGATTTCCCAGCTCGATGGAATTCGGAGCGAGAGAAACGATGCCCCGTAACGCACATGAGAGCAATCCCGGCCAATTTCTCCCGTTTGATGGGGTCTATGTGTAAAAATTTTGACTTTTTTGAGTGCAGGTGCAAATCTGCTGGAAAAGCCTGTGGAAGTTTCACGGCGTTCGTACGATATTTGGCGACGCAAAAATGAGCGATTTCCAAGCTCGATGGAATTCGGAGCGAGAGAAACGATGCCCCGTAACGCACATGAGAGCAATCCGGGCCAATTTCTCCCGTTTGATGGGGTCTATGTGTAAAAATTTTGACTTTTTTGAGTGCAGGTGCAAATCTGCTGAAAAAGCCTGTGGAAGTTTCACGGCGTTCGTACGATATTTGGCGACGCAAAAATGAGCGATTTCCCAGCTCGAGAGAATTCGGCGCGAGAGAAACGATGCCCCGTAACGCACATGAGAGCAATCCGGGCCAATTTCTCCCGTTTGATGGGGTCTATGTGTAAAAATTTTGACTTTTTTGAGTGCACGTGCAAATCTGCTGGAAAAGCCTGTGGAAGTTTCACGGCGTTCGTACGATATTTGGCGACGCAAAAATGAGCGATTTCCCAGCTCGATGGAATTCGGCGCGAGAGAAACGATGCCCCGTAACGCACATGAGAGCAATCCCGGCCAATTTCTCCCGTTTGATGGGGTCTATGTGTAAAAATTTTGACTTTTTTGAGTGCACGTGCAAATCTGCTGAAAAAGCCTGTGGAAGTTTCACGGCGTTCGTACGATATTTGGCGACGCAAAAATGAGCGATTTCCCAGCTCGATGGAATTCGGAGCGAGAGAAACGATGCCCCGTAACGCACATGAGAGCAATCCCGGCCAATTTCTCCCGTTTGATGGGGTCTATGTGTACAAATTTTGACTTTTTTGAGTGCACGTGCAAATCTGCTGAAAAAGCCTGTGGAAGTTTCACGGCGTTCGTACGATATTTGGCGACGCAAAAATGAGCGATTTCCCAGCTCGATGGAATTCGGCGCGAGAGAAACGATGCCCCGTAACGCACATGAGAGCAATCCCGGCCAATTTCTCCCGTTTGATGGGGTCTATGTGTAAAAATTTTGACTTTTTTGAGTGCACGTGCAAATCTGCTGAAAAAGCCTGTGGAAGTTTCACGGCGTTCGTACGATATTTGGCGACGCAAAAATGAGCGATTTCCCAGCTCGATGGAATTCGGCGCGAGAGAAACGATGCCCCGTAACGCACATGAGAGCAATCCGGGCCAATTTCTCCCGTTTGATGGGGTCTATGTGTAAAAATTTTGACTTTTTTGAGTGCAGGTGCAAATCTGCTGGAAAAGCCTGTGGAAGTTTCACGGCGTTCGTACGATATTTGGCGACGCAAAAATGAGCGATTTCCAAGCTCGATGGAATTCGGAGCGAGAGAAACGATGCCCCGTAACGCACATGAGAGCAATCCGGGCCAATTTCTCCCGTTTGATGGGGTCTATGTGTACAAATTTTGACTTTTTTGAGTGCACGTGCCAATCTGCTGGAAAAGCCTGTGGAAGTTTCACGGCGTTCGTACGATATTTGGCGACGCAAAAATGAGCGATTTCCCAGCTCGATGGAATTCGGCGCGAGAGAAACGATGCCCCGTAACGCACATGAGAGCAATCCCGGCCAATTTCTCCCGTTTGATGGGGTCTATGTGTAAAAATTTTGACTTTTTTGAGTGCAGGTGCAAATCTGCTGAAAAAGCCTGTGGAAGTTTCACGGCGTTCGTACGATATTTGGCGACGCAAAAATGAGCGATTTCCCAGCTCGAGAGAATTCGGCGCGAGAGAAACGATGCCCCGTAACGCACATGAGAGCAATCCGGGCCAATTTCTCCCGTTTGATGGGGTCTATGTGTAAAAATTTTGACTTTTTTGAGTGCAGGTGCAAATCTGCTGGAAAAGCCTGTGGAAGTTTCACGGCGTTCGTACGATATTTGGCGACGCAAAAATGAGCGATTTCCCAGCTCGATGGAATTCGGAGCGAGAGAAACGATGCCCCGTAACGCACATGAGAGCAATCCCGGCCAATTTCTCCCGTTTGATGGGGTCTATGTGTACAAATTTTGACTTTTTTGAGTGCACGTGCCAATCTGCTGGAAAAGCCTGTGGAAGTTTCACGGCGTTCGTACGATATTTGGCGACGCAAAAATGAGCGATTTCCCAGCTCGATGGAATTCGGCGCGAGAGAAACGATGCCCCGTAACGCACATGAGAGCAATCCCGGCCAATTTCTCCCGTTTGATGGGGTCTATGTGTAAAAATTTTGACTTTTTTGAGTGCACGTGCAAATCTGCTGAAAAAGCCTGTGGAAGTTTCACGGCGTTCGTACGATATTTGGCGACGCAAAAATGAGCGATTTCCCAGCTCGATGGAATTCGGAGCGAGAGAAACGATGCCCCGTAACGCACATGAGAGCAATCCCGGCCAATTTCTCCCGTTTGATGGGGTCTATGTGTAAAAATTTTGACTTTTTTGAGTGCACGTGCAAATCTGCTGGAAAAGCCTGTGGAAGTTTCACGGCGTTCGTACGATATTTGGCGACGCAAAAATGAGCGATTTCCCAGCTCGATGGAATTCGGCGCGACAGAAACGATGCCCCGTAACGCACATGAGAGCAATCCGGGCCAATTTCTCCCGTTTGATGGGGTCTATGTGTAAAAATTTTGACTTTTTTGAGTGCACGTGCAAATCTGCTGAAAAAGCCTGTGGAAGTTTCACGGCGTTCGTACGATATTTGGCGACGCAAAAATGAGCGATTTCCCAGCTCGAGAGAATTCGGCGCGAGAGAAACGATGCCCCGTAACGCACATGAGAGCAATCCGGGCCAATTTCTCCCGTTTGATGGGGTCTATGTGTACAAATTTTGACTTTTTTGAGTGCACGTGCAAATCTGCTGAAAAAGCCTGTGGAAGTTTCACGGCGTTCGTACGATATTTGGCGACGCAAAAATGAGCGATTTCCCAGCTCGATGGAATTCGGCGCGAGAGAAACGATGCCCCGTAACGCACATGAGAGCAATCCCGGCCAATTTCTCCCGTTTGATGGGGTCTATGTGTAAAAATTTTGACTTTTTTGAGTGCACGTGCAAATCTGCTGGAAAAGCCTGTGGAAGTTTCACGGCGTTCGTACGATATTTGGCGACGCAAAAATGAGCGATTTCCCAGCTCGATGGAATTCGGCGCGACAGAAACGATGCCCCGTAACGCACATGAGAGCAATCCGGGCCAATTTCTCCCGTTTGATGGGGTCTATGTGTAAAAATTTTGACTTTTTTGAGTGCACGTGCAAATCTGCTGAAAAAGCCTGTGGAAGTTTCACGGCGTTCGTACGATATTTGGCGACGCAAAAATGAGCGATTTCCCAGCTCGAGAGAATTCGGCGCGAGAGAAACGATGCCCCGTAACGCACATGAGAGCAATCCGGGCCAATTTCTCCCGTTTGATGGGGTCTATGTGTACAAATTTTGACTTTTTTGAGTGCACGTGCAAATCTGCTGAAAAAGCCTGTGGAAGTTTCACGGCGTTCGTACGATATTTGGCGACGCAAAAATGAGCGATTTCCCAGCTCGATGGAATTCGGCGCGACAGAAACGATGCCCCGTAACGCACATGAGAGCAATCCGGGCCAATTTCTCCCGTTTGATGGGGTCTATGTGTAAAAATTTTGACTTTTTTGAGTGCACGTGCAAATCTGCTGAAAAAGCCTGTGGAAGTTTCACGGCGTTCGTACGATATTTGGCGACGCAAAAATGAGCGATTTCCCAGCTCGAGAGAATTCGGCGCGAGAGAAACGATGCCCCGTAACGCACATGAGAGCAATCCGGGCCAATTTCTCCCGTTTGATGGGGTCTATGTGTAAAAATTTTGACTTTTTTGAGTGCAGGTGCAAATCTGCTGAAAAAGCCTGTGGAAGTTTCACGGCGTTCGTACGATATTTGGCGACGCAAAAATGAGCGATTTCCCAGCTCGATGGAATTCGGCGCGAGAGAAACGATGCCCCGTAACGCACATGAGAGCAATCCGGGCCAATTTCTCCCGTTTGATGGGGTCTATGTGTAAAAATTTTGACTTTTTTGAGTGCACGTGCAAATCTGCTGAAAAAGCCTGTGGAAGTTTCACGGCGTTCGTACGATATTTGGCGACGCAAAAATGAGCGATTTCCCAGCTCGAGAGAATTCGGCGCGAGAGAAACGATGCCCCGTAACGCACATGAGAGCAATCCGGGCCAATTTCTCCCGTTTGATGGGGTCTATGTGTAAAAATTTTGACTTTTTTGAGTGCAGGTGCAAATCTGCTGGAAAAGCCTGTGGAAGTTTCATCCGACGAAAAAAGCACGTTCTCGAGAAAGCAGGAGAGCTAAGTCATTCACAAATTAGCTGGATTTGGCTTGTGGTTCGTTTCCCAAGTAACAGAGCGGCATCAACCTTTAAGTGCACGCCAGTACATCCCCGTGGGATACAGGGGGTCTCGGCGGACTTTGCTCGGGGGAAAAACGTCGAGGTGAGCCGCCTGGCCATGCTGTTCATGGGTCTCTCCTTTTTAAGTTTCGCCTGCCAATTTATTTTCTCTAGCGGTTTTATACACTAGCACTCGATGTTTTGGGAAAGGAATACAATTGTTCAAAAAACGTCTTCGCAATTCATGTCGTTAGATTGCTAATGAAAATTCGTAAAAAAACGTACACGCCATACATGTTCTTTGCTTCCCTCTCGATACAAGTGAAGGGGAAAAACAGCCTTAACGGTTGCTAAAAAAATCGCCCTTTACATATACATGGGTCGTCTTCCCCTCTCGACAACGGAGACAAGTAACCCACGCCAGGCACTGTCAGTAACTGCCATAGATCTGCTTTAAAATGCCCATTCGTCTTGCGTCGCTCACGTTCCCGGAGCTTTGGGTAATGTCTGAGGCCTATCCCCGCTAATTTCTACCGTT
>NW_027620887.1:32500-47500 GCF_964198595.1 Lampetra fluviatilis
TGAGTGCACGTGCAAATCTGCTGGAAAAGCCTGTGGAAGTTTCACGGCGTTCGTACGATATTTGGCGACGCAAAAATGAGCGATTTCCCAGCTCGATGGAATTCGGCGCGACAGAAACGATGCCCCGTAACGCACATGAGAGCAATCCGGGCCAATTTCTCCCGTTTGATGGGGTCTATGTGTAAAAATTTTGACTTTTTTGAGTGCACGTGCAAATCTGCTGAAAAAGCCTGTGGAAGTTTCACGGCGTTCGTACGATATTTGGCGACGCAAAAATGAGCGATTTCCCAGCTCGAGAGAATTCGGCGCGAGAGAAACGATGCCCCGTAACGCACATGAGAGCAATCCGGGCCAATTTCTCCCGTTTGATGGGGTCTATGTGTACAAATTTTGACTTTTTTGAGTGCACGTGCAAATCTGCTGAAAAAGCCTGTGGAAGTTTCACGGCGTTCGTACGATATTTGGCGACGCAAAAATGAGCGATTTCCCAGCTCGATGGAATTCGGCGCGAGAGAAACGATGCCCCGTAACGCACATGAGAGCAATCCCGGCCAATTTCTCCCGTTTGATGGGGTCTATGTGTAAAAATTTTGACTTTTTTGAGTGCACGTGCAAATCTGCTGGAAAAGCCTGTGGAAGTTTCACGGCGTTCGTACGATATTTGGCGACGCAAAAATGAGCGATTTCCCAGCTCGATGGAATTCGGCGCGACAGAAACGATGCCCCGTAACGCACATGAGAGCAATCCGGGCCAATTTCTCCCGTTTGATGGGGTCTATGTGTAAAAATTTTGACTTTTTTGAGTGCACGTGCAAATCTGCTGAAAAAGCCTGTGGAAGTTTCACGGCGTTCGTACGATATTTGGCGACGCAAAAATGAGCGATTTCCCAGCTCGAGAGAATTCGGCGCGAGAGAAACGATGCCCCGTAACGCACATGAGAGCAATCCGGGCCAATTTCTCCCGTTTGATGGGGTCTATGTGTAAAAATTTTGACTTTTTTGAGTGCACGTGCAAATCTGCTGGAAAAGCCTGTGGAAGTTTCACGGCGTTCGTACGATATTTGGCGACGCAAAAATGAGCGATTTCCCAGCTCGATGGAATTCGGAGCGAGAGAAACGATGCCCCGTAACGCACATGAGAGCAATCCCGGCCAATTTCTCCCGTTTGATGGGGTCTATGTGTACAAATTTTGACTTTTTTGAGTGCACGTGCCAATCTGCTGGAAAAGCCTGTGGAAGTTTCACGGCGTTCGTACGATATTTGGCGACGCAAAAATGAGCGATTTCCCAGCTCGATGGAATTCGGCGCGACAGAAACGATGCCCCGTAACGCACATGAGAGCAATCCGGGCCAATTTCTCCCGTTTGATGGGGTCTATGTGTAAAAATTTTGACTTTTTTGAGTGCAGGTGCAAATCTGCTGGAAAAGCCTGTGGAAGTTTCACGGCGTTCGTACGATATTTGGCGACGCAAAAATGAGCGATTTCCAAGCTCGATGGAATTCGGAGCGAGAGAAACGATGCCCCGTAACGCACATGAGAGCAATCCGGGCCAATTTCTCCCGTTTGATGGGGTCTATGTGTAAAAATTTTGACTTTTTTGAGTGCACGTGCAAATCTGCTGAAAAAGCCTGTGGAAGTTTCACGGCGTTCGTACGATATTTGGCGACGCAAAAATGAGCGATTTCCCAGCTCGAGAGAATTCGGCGCGAGAGAAACGATGCCCCGTAACGCACATGAGAGCAATCCGGGCCAATTTCTCCCGTTTGATGGGGTCTATGTGTAAAAATTTTGACTTTTTTGAGTGCACGTGCAAATCTGCTGGAAAAGCCTGTGGAAGTTTCACGGCGTTCGTACGATATTTGGCGACGCAAAAATGAGCGATTTCCCAGCTCGATGGAATTCGGCGCGAGAGAAACGATGCCCCGTAACGCACATGAGAGCAATCCCGGCCAATTTCTCCCGTTTGATGGGGTCTATGTGTAAAAATTTTGACTTTTTTGAGTGCACGTGCAAATCTGCTGAAAAAGCCTGTGGAAGTTTCACGGCGTTCGTACGATATTTGGCGACGCAAAAATGAGCGATTTCCCAGCTCGATGGAATTCGGAGCGAGAGAAACGATGCCCCGTAACGCACATGAGAGCAATCCCGGCCAATTTCTCCCGTTTGATGGGGTCTATGTGTACAAATTTTGACTTTTTTGAGTGCAGGTGCAAATCTGCTGAAAAAGCCTGTGGAAGTTTCACGGCGTTCGTACGATATTTGGCGACGCAAAAATGAGCGATTTCCCAGCTCGAGAGAATTCGGCGCGAGAGAAACGATGCCCCGTAACGCACATGAGAGCAATCCGGGCCAATTTCTCCCGTTTGATGGGGTCTATGTGTAAAAATTTTGACTTTTTTGAGTGCAGGTGCAAATCTGCTGGAAAAGCCTGTGGAAGTTTCACGGCGTTCGTACGATATTTGGCGACGCAAAAATGAGCGATTTCCAAGCTCGATGGAATTCGGAGCGAGAGAAACGATGCCCCGTAACGCACATGAGAGCAATCCGGGCCAATTTCTCCCGTTTGATGGGGTCTATGTGTAAAAATTTTGACTTTTTTGAGTGCACGTGCAAATCTGCTGAAAAAGCCTGTGGAAGTTTCACGGCGTTCGTACGATATTTGGCGACGCAAAAATGAGCGATTTCCCAGCTCGATGGAATTCGGCGCGAGAGAAACGATGCCCCGTAACGCACATGAGAGCAATCCCGGCCAATTTCTCCCGTTTGATGGGGTCTATGTGTAAAAATTTTGACTTTTTTGAGTGCACGTGCAAATCTGCTGAAAAAGCCTGTGGAAGTTTCACGGCGTTCGTACGATATTTGGCGACGCAAAAATGAGCGATTTCCCAGCTCGATGGAATTCGGCGCGAGAGAAACGATGCCCCGTAACGCACATGAGAGCAATCCCGGCCAATTTCTCCCGTTTGATGGGGTCTATGTGTACAAATTTTGACTTTTTTGAGTGCACGTGCAAATCTGCTGAAAAAGCCTGTGGAAGTTTCACGGCGTTCGTACGATATTTGGCGACGCAAAAATGAGCGATTTCCCAGCTCGATGGAATTCGGAGCGAGAGAAACGATGCCCCGTAACGCACATGAGAGCAATCCCGGCCAATTTCTCCCGTTTGATGGGGTCTATGTGTACAAATTTTGACTTTTTTGAGTGCACGTGCCAATCTGCTGGAAAAGCCTGTGGAAGTTTCACGGCGTTCGTACGATATTTGGCGACGCAAAAATGAGCGATTTCCCAGCTCGATGGAATTCGGCGCGACAGAAACGATGCCCCGTAACGCACATGAGAGCAATCCGGGCCAATTTCTCCCGTTTGATGGGGTCTATGTGTAAAAATTTTGACTTTTTTGAGTGCAGGTGCAAATCTGCTGGAAAAGCCTGTGGAAGTTTCACGGCGTTCGTACGATATTTGGCGACGCAAAAATGAGCGATTTCCAAGCTCGATGGAATTCGGAGCGAGAGAAACGATGCCCCGTAACGCACATGAGAGCAATCCGGGCCAATTTCTCCCGTTTGATGGGGTCTATGTGTAAAAATTTTGACTTTTTTGAGTGCAGGTGCAAATCTGCTGAAAAAGCCTGTGGAAGTTTCACGGCGTTCGTACGATATTTGGCGACGCAAAAATGAGCGATTTCCCAGCTCGAGAGAATTCGGCGCGAGAGAAACGATGCCCCGTAACGCACATGAGAGCAATCCGGGCCAATTTCTCCCGTTTGATGGGGTCTATGTGTAAAAATTTTGACTTTTTTGAGTGCACGTGCAAATCTGCTGAAAAAGCCTGTGGAAGTTTCACGGCGTTCGTACGATATTTGGCGACGCAAAAATGAGCGATTTCCCAGCTCGAGAGAATTCGGCGCGAGAGAAACGATGCCCCGTAACGCACATGAGAGCAATCCGGGCCAATTTCTCCCGTTTGATGGGGTCTATGTGTAAAAATTTTGACTTTTTTGAGTGCACGTGCAAATCTGCTGGAAAAGCCTGTGGAAGTTTCACGGCGTTCGTACGATATTTGGCGACGCAAAAATGAGCGATTTCCCAGCTCGATGGAATTCGGCGCGAGAGAAACGATGCCCCGTAACGCACATGAGAGCAATCCCGGCCAATTTCTCCCGTTTGATGGGGTCTATGTGTAAAAATTTTGACTTTTTTGAGTGCACGTGCAAATCTGCTGAAAAAGCCTGTGGAAGTTTCACGGCGTTCGTACGATATTTGGCGACGCAAAAATGAGCGATTTCCCAGCTCGATGGAATTCGGAGCGAGAGAAACGATGCCCCGTAACGCACATGAGAGCAATCCCGGCCAATTTCTCCCGTTTGATGGGGTCTATGTGTACAAATTTTGACTTTTTTGAGTGCAGGTGCAAATCTGCTGAAAAAGCCTGTGGAAGTTTCACGGCGTTCGTACGATATTTGGCGACGCAAAAATGAGCGATTTCCCAGCTCGAGAGAATTCGGCGCGAGAGAAACGATGCCCCGTAACGCACATGAGAGCAATCCGGGCCAATTTCTCCCGTTTGATGGGGTCTATGTGTAAAAATTTTGACTTTTTTGAGTGCAGGTGCAAATCTGCTGGAAAAGCCTGTGGAAGTTTCACGGCGTTCGTACGATATTTGGCGACGCAAAAATGAGCGATTTCCAAGCTCGATGGAATTCGGAGCGAGAGAAACGATGCCCCGTAACGCACATGAGAGCAATCCGGGCCAATTTCTCCCGTTTGATGGGGTCTATGTGTAAAAATTTTGACTTTTTTGAGTGCACGTGCAAATCTGCTGAAAAAGCCTGTGGAAGTTTCACGGCGTTCGTACGATATTTGGCGACGCAAAAATGAGCGATTTCCCAGCTCGAGAGAATTCGGCGCGAGAGAAACGATGCCCCGTAACGCACATGAGAGCAATCCGGGCCAATTTCTCCCGTTTGATGGGGTCTATGTGTAAAAATTTTGACTTTTTTGAGTGCACGTGCAAATCTGCTGGAAAAGCCTGTGGAAGTTTCACGGCGTTCGTACGATATTTGGCGACGCAAAAATGAGCGATTTCCCAGCTCGATGGAATTCGGAGCGAGAGAAACGATGCCCCGTAACGCACATGAGAGCAATCCCGGCCAATTTCTCCCGTTTGATGGGGTCTATGTGTACAAATTTTGACTTTTTTGAGTGCACGTGCCAATCTGCTGGAAAAGCCTGTGGAAGTTTCACGGCGTTCGTACGATATTTGGCGACGCAAAAATGAGCGATTTCCCAGCTCGATGGAATTCGGCGCGACAGAAACGATGCCCCGTAACGCACATGAGAGCAATCCGGGCCAATTTCTCCCGTTTGATGGGGTCTATGTGTAAAAATTTTGACTTTTTTGAGTGCAGGTGCAAATCTGCTGGAAAAGCCTGTGGAAGTTTCACGGCGTTCGTACGATATTTGGCGACGCAAAAATGAGCGATTTCCAAGCTCGATGGAATTCGGAGCGAGAGAAACGATGCCCCGTAACGCACATGAGAGCAATCCGGGCCAATTTCTCCCGTTTGATGGGGTCTATGTGTAAAAATTTTGACTTTTTTGAGTGCACGTGCAAATCTGCTGAAAAAGCCTGTGGAAGTTTCACGGCGTTCGTACGATATTTGGCGACGCAAAAATGAGCGAATTCCCAGCTCGAGAGAATTCGGCGCGAGAGAAACGATGCCCCGTAACGCACATGAGAGCAATCCGGGCCAATTTCTCCCGTTTGATGGGGTCTATGTGTAAAAATTTTGACTTTTTTGAGTGCACGTGCAAATCTGCTGGAAAAGCCTGTGGAAGTTTCACGGCGTTCGTACGATATTTGGCGACGCAAAAATGAGCGATTTCCCAGCTCGATGGAATTCGGCGCGAGAGAAACGATGCCCCGTAACGCACATGAGAGCAATCCCGGCCAATTTCTCCCGTTTGATGGGGTCTATGTGTAAAAATTTTGACTTTTTTGAGTGCACGTGCAAATCTGCTGAAAAAGCCTGTGGAAGTTTCACGGCGTTCGTACGATATTTGGCGACGCAAAAATGAGCGATTTCCCAGCTCGATGGAATTCGGAGCGAGAGAAACGATGCCCCGTAACGCACATGAGAGCAATCCCGGCCAATTTCTCCCGTTTGATGGGGTCTATGTGTACAAATTTTGACTTTTTTGAGTGCAGGTGCAAATCTGCTGAAAAAGCCTGTGGAAGTTTCACGGCGTTCGTACGATATTTGGCGACGCAAAAATGAGCGATTTCCCAGCTCGAGAGAATTCGGCGCGAGAGAAACGATGCCCCGTAACGCACATGAGAGCAATCCGGGCCAATTTCTCCCGTTTGATGGGGTCTATGTGTAAAAATTTTGACTTTTTTGAGTGCAGGTGCAAATCTGCTGGAAAAGCCTGTGGAAGTTTCACGGCGTTCGTACGATATTTGGCGACGCAAAAATGAGCGATTTCCAAGCTCGATGGAATTCGGAGCGAGAGAAACGATGCCCCGTAACGCACATGAGAGCAATCCGGGCCAATTTCTCCCGTTTGATGGGGTCTATGTGTAAAAATTTTGACTTTTTTGAGTGCACGTGCAAATCTGCTGAAAAAGCCTGTGGAAGTTTCACGGCGTTCGTACGATATTTGGCGACGCAAAAATGAGCGATTTCCCAGCTCGATGGAATTCGGCGCGAGAGAAACGATGCCCCGTAACGCACATGAGAGCAATCCCGGCCAATTTCTCCCGTTTGATGGGGTCTATGTGTAAAAATTTTGACTTTTTTGAGTGCACGTGCAAATCTGCTGAAAAAGCCTGTGGAAGTTTCACGGCGTTCGTACGATATTTGGCGACGCAAAAATGAGCGATTTCCCAGCTCGATGGAATTCGGCGCGAGAGAAACGATGCCCCGTAACGCACATGAGAGCAATCCCGGCCAATTTCTCCCGTTTGATGGGGTCTATGTGTACAAATTTTGACTTTTTTGAGTGCACGTGCAAATCTGCTGAAAAAGCCTGTGGAAGTTTCACGGCGTTCGTACGATATTTGGCGACGCAAAAATGAGCGATTTCCCAGCTCGATGGAATTCGGAGCGAGAGAAACGATGCCCCGTAACGCACATGAGAGCAATCCCGGCCAATTTCTCCCGTTTGATGGGGTCTATGTGTACAAATTTTGACTTTTTTGAGTGCACGTGCCAATCTGCTGGAAAAGCATGTGGAAGTTTCACGGCGTTCGTACGATATTTGGCGACGCAAAAATGAGCGATTTCCCAGCTCGATGGAATTCGGCGCGACAGAAACGATGCCCCGTAACGCACATGAGAGCAATCCGGGCCAATTTCTCCCGTTTGATGGGGTCTATGTGTAAAAATTTTGACTTTTTTGAGTGCAGGTGCAAATCTGCTGGAAAAGCCTGTGGAAGTTTCACGGCGTTCGTACGATATTTGGCGACGCAAAAATGAGCGATTTCCAAGCTCGATGGAATTCGGAGCGAGAGAAACGATGCCCCGTAACGCACATGAGAGCAATCCGGGCCAATTTCTCCCGTTTGATGGGGTCTATGTGTAAAAATTTTGACTTTTTTGAGTGCAGGTGCAAATCTGCTGAAAAAGCCTGTGGAAGTTTCACGGCGTTCGTACGATATTTGGCGACGCAAAAATGAGCGATTTCCCAGCTCGAGAGAATTCGGCGCGAGAGAAACGATGCCCCGTAACGCACATGAGAGCAATCCGGGCCAATTTCTCCCGTTTGATGGGGTCTATGTGTAAAAATTTTGACTTTTTTGAGTGCACGTGCAAATCTGCTGGAAAAGCCTGTGGAAGTTTCACGGCGTTCGTACGATATTTGGCGACGCAAAAATGAGCGATTTCCCAGCTCGATGGAATTCGGCGCGAGAGAAACGATGCCCCGTAACGCACATGAGAGCAATCCCGGCCAATTTCTCCCGTTTGATGGGGTCTATGTGTAAAAATTTTGACTTTTTTGAGTGCACGTGCAAATCTGCTGAAAAAGCCTGTGGAAGTTTCACGGCGTTCGTACGATATTTGGCGACGCAAAAATGAGCGATTTCCCAGCTCGATGGAATTCGGAGCGAGAGAAACGATGCCCCGTAACGCACATGAGAGCAATCCCGGCCAATTTCTCCCGTTTGATGGGGTCTATGTGTACAAATTTTGACTTTTTTGAGTGCAGGTGCAAATCTGCTGAAAAAGCCTGTGGAAGTTTCACGGCGTTCGTACGATATTTGGCGACGCAAAAATGAGCGATTTCCCAGCTCGATGGAATTCGGCGCGACAGAAACGATGCCCCGTAACGCACATGAGAGCAATCCGGGCCAATTTCTCCCGTTTGATGGGGTCTATGTGTAAAAATTTTGACTTTTTTGAGTGCAGGTGCAAATCTGCTGGAAAAGCCTGTGGAAGTTTCACGGCGTTCGTACGATATTTGGCGACGCAAAAATGAGCGATTTCCAAGCTCGATGGAATTCGGAGCGAGAGAAACGATGCCCCGTAACGCACATGAGAGCAATCCGGGCCAATTTCTCCCGTTTGATGGGGTCTATGTGTAAAAATTTTGACTTTTTTGAGTGCAGGTGCAAATCTGCTGAAAAAGCCTGTGGAAGTTTCACGGCGTTCGTACGATATTTGGCGACGCAAAAATGAGCGATTTCCCAGCTCGAGAGAATTCGGCGCGAGAGAAACGATGCCCCGTAACGCACATGAGAGCAATCCGGGCCAATTTCTCCCGTTTGATGGGGTCTATGTGTAAAAATTTTGACTTTTTTGAGTGCACGTGCAAATCTGCTGGAAAAGCCTGTGGAAGTTTCACGGCGTTCGTACGATATTTGGCGACGCAAAAATGAGCGATTTCCCAGCTCGATGGAATTCGGCGCGAGAGAAACGATGCCCCGTAACGCACATGAGAGCAATCCCGGCCAATTTCTCCCGTTTGATGGGGTCTATGTGTAAAAATTTTGACTTTTTTGAGTGCACGTGCAAATCTGCTGAAAAAGCCTGTGGAAGTTTCACGGCGTTCGTACGATATTTGGCGACGCAAAAATGAGCGATTTCCCAGCTCGATGGAATTCGGAGCGAGAGAAACGATGCCCCGTAACGCACATGAGAGCAATCCCGGCCAATTTCTCCCGTTTGATGGGGTCTATGTGTACAAATTTTGACTTTTTTGAGTGCAGGTGCAAATCTGCTGAAAAAGCCTGTGGAAGTTTCACGGCGTTCGTACGATATTTGGCGACGCAAAAATGAGCGATTTCCCAGCTCGAGAGAATTCGGCGCGAGAGAAACGATGCCCCGTAACGCACATGAGAGCAATCCGGGCCAATTTCTCCCGTTTGATGGGGTCTATGTGTAAAAATTTTGACTTTTTTGAGTGCAGGTGCAAATCTGCTGGAAAAGCCTGTGGAAGTTTCACGGCGTTCGTACGATATTTGGCGACGCAAAAATGAGCGATTTCCAAGCTCGATGGAATTCGGAGCGAGAGAAACGATGCCCCGTAACGCACATGAGAGCAATCCGGGCCAATTTCTCCCGTTTGATGGGGTCTATGTGTAAAAATTTTGACTTTTTTGAGTGCACGTGCAAATCTGCTGAAAAAGCCTGTGGAAGTTTCACGGCGTTCGTACGATATTTGGCGACGCAAAAATGAGCGATTTCCCAGCTCGATGGAATTCGGCGCGAGAGAAACGATGCCCCGTAACGCACATGAGAGCAATCCCGGCCAATTTCTCCCGTTTGATGGGGTCTATGTGTACAAATTTTGACTTTTTTGAGTGCACGTGCAAATCTGCTGAAAAAGCCTGTGGAAGTTTCACGGCGTTCGTACGATATTTGGCGACGCAAAAATGAGCGATTTCCCAGCTCGATGGAATTCGGAGCGAGAGAAACGATGCCCCGTAACGCACATGAGAGCAATCCCGGCCAATTTCTCCCGTTTGATGGGGTCTATGTGTACAAATTTTGACTTTTTTGAGTGCACGTGCCAATCTGCTGGAAAAGCCTGTGGAAGTTTCACGGCGTTCGTACGATATTTGGCGACGCAAAAATGAGCGATTTCCCAGCTCGATGGAATTCGGCGCGACAGAAACGATGCCCCGTAACGCACATGAGAGCAATCCGGGCCAATTTCTCCCGTTTGATGGGGTCTATGTGTAAAAATTTTGACTTTTTTGAGTGCAGGTGCAAATCTGCTGGAAAAGCCTGTGGAAGTTTCACGGCGTTCGTACGATATTTGGCGACGCAAAAATGAGCGATTTCCAAGCTCGATGGAATTCGGAGCGAGAGAAACGATGCCCCGTAACGCACATGAGAGCAATCCCGGCCAATTTCTCCCGTTTGATGGGGTCTATGTGTACAAATTTTGACTTTTTTGAGTGCACGTGCAAATCTGCTGAAAAAGCCTGTGGAAGTTTCACGGCGTTCGTACGATATTTGGCGACGCAAAAATGAGCGATTTCCCAGCTCGATGGAATTCGGAGCGAGAGAAACGATGCCCCGTAACGCACATGAGAGCAATCCCGGCCAATTTCTCCCGTTTGATGGGGTCTATGTGTAAAAATTTTGACTTTTTTGAGTGCAGGTGCAAATCTGCTGGAAAAGCCTGTGGAAGTTTCACGGCGTTCGTACGATATTTGGCGACGCAAAAATGAGCGATTTCCAAGCTCGATGGAATTCGGAGCGAGAGAAACGATGCCCCGTAACGCACATGAGAGCAATCCGGGCCAATTTCTCCCGTTTGATGGGGTCTATGTGTAAAAATTTTGACTTTTTTGAGTGCAGGTGCAAATCTGCTGAAAAAGCCTGTGGAAGTTTCACGGCGTTCGTACGATATTTGGCGACGCAAAAATGAGCGATTTCCCAGCTCGAGAGAATTCGGCGCGAGAGAAACGATGCCCCGTAACGCACATGAGAGCAATCCGGGCCAATTTCTCCCGTTTGATGGGGTCTATGTGTAAAAATTTTGACTTTTTTGAGTGCACGTGCAAATCTGCTGGAAAAGCCTGTGGAAGTTTCACGGCGTTCGTACGATATTTGGCGACGCAAAAATGAGCGATTTCCCAGCTCGATGGAATTCGGCGCGAGAGAAACGATGCCCCGTAACGCACATGAGAGCAATCCCGGCCAATTTCTCCCGTTTGATGGGGTCTATGTGTAAAAATTTTGACTTTTTTGAGTGCACGTGCAAATCTGCTGAAAAAGCCTGTGGAAGTTTCACGGCGTTCGTACGATATTTGGCGACGCAAAAATGAGCGATTTCCCAGCTCGATGGAATTCGGAGCGAGAGAAACGATGCCCCGTAACGCACATGAGAGCAATCCCGGCCAATTTCTCCCGTTTGATGGGGTCTATGTGTACAAATTTTGACTTTTTTGAGTGCACGTGCAAATCTGCTGAAAAAGCCTGTGGAAGTTTCACGGCGTTCGTACGATATTTGGCGACGCAAAAATGAGCGATTTCCCAGCTCGATGGAATTCGGCGCGAGAGAAACGATGCCCCGTAACGCACATGAGAGCAATCCCGGCCAATTTCTCCCGTTTGATGGGGTCTATGTGTAAAAATTTTGACTTTTTTGAGTGCACGTGCAAATCTGCTGAAAAAGCCTGTGGAAGTTTCACGGCGTTCGTACGATATTTGGCGACGCAAAAATGAGCGATTTCCCAGCTCGATGGAATTCGGCGCGAGAGAAACGATGCCCCGTAACGCACATGAGAGCAATCCGGGCCAATTTCTCCCGTTTGATGGGGTCTATGTGTAAAAATTTTGACTTTTTTGAGTGCAGGTGCAAATCTGCTGGAAAAGCCTGTGGAAGTTTCACGGCGTTCGTACGATATTTGGCGACGCAAAAATGAGCGATTTCCAAGCTCGATGGAATTCGGAGCGAGAGAAACGATGCCCCGTAACGCACATGAGAGCAATCCGGGCCAATTTCTCCCGTTTGATGGGGTCTATGTGTACAAATTTTGACTTTTTTGAGTGCACGTGCCAATCTGCTGGAAAAGCCTGTGGAAGTTTCACGGCGTTCGTACGATATTTGGCGACGCAAAAATGAGCGATTTCCCAGCTCGATGGAATTCGGCGCGAGAGAAACGATGCCCCGTAACGCACATGAGAGCAATCCCGGCCAATTTCTCCCGTTTGATGGGGTCTATGTGTAAAAATTTTGACTTTTTTGAGTGCAGGTGCAAATCTGCTGAAAAAGCCTGTGGAAGTTTCACGGCGTTCGTACGATATTTGGCGACGCAAAAATGAGCGATTTCCCAGCTCGAGAGAATTCGGCGCGAGAGAAACGATGCCCCGTAACGCACATGAGAGCAATCCGGGCCAATTTCTCCCGTTTGATGGGGTCTATGTGTAAAAATTTTGACTTTTTTGAGTGCAGGTGCAAATCTGCTGGAAAAGCCTGTGGAAGTTTCACGGCGTTCGTACGATATTTGGCGACGCAAAAATGAGCGATTTCCCAGCTCGATGGAATTCGGAGCGAGAGAAACGATGCCCCGTAACGCACATGAGAGCAATCCCGGCCAATTTCTCCCGTTTGATGGGGTCTATGTGTACAAATTTTGACTTTTTTGAGTGCACGTGCCAATCTGCTGGAAAAGCCTGTGGAAGTTTCACGGCGTTCGTACGATATTTGGCGACGCAAAAATGAGCGATTTCCCAGCTCGATGGAATTCGGCGCGAGAGAAACGATGCCCCGTAACGCACATGAGAGCAATCCCGGCCAATTTCTCCCGTTTGATGGGGTCTATGTGTAAAAATTTTGACTTTTTTGAGTGCACGTGCAAATCTGCTGAAAAAGCCTGTGGAAGTTTCACGGCGTTCGTACGATATTTGGCGACGCAAAAATGAGCGATTTCCCAGCTCGATGGAATTCGGAGCGAGAGAAACGATGCCCCGTAACGCACATGAGAGCAATCCCGGCCAATTTCTCCCGTTTGATGGGGTCTATGTGTAAAAATTTTGACTTTTTTGAGTGCACGTGCAAATCTGCTGGAAAAGCCTGTGGAAGTTTCACGGCGTTCGTACGATATTTGGCGACGCAAAAATGAGCGATTTCCCAGCTCGATGGAATTCGGCGCGACAGAAACGATGCCCCGTAACGCACATGAGAGCAATCCGGGCCAATTTCTCCCGTTTGATGGGGTCTATGTGTAAAAATTTTGACTTTTTTGAGTGCACGTGCAAATCTGCTGAAAAAGCCTGTGGAAGTTTCACGGCGTTCGTACGATATTTGGCGACGCAAAAATGAGCGATTTCCCAGCTCGAGAGAATTCGGCGCGAGAGAAACGATGCCCCGTAACGCACATGAGAGCAATCCGGGCCAATTTCTCCCGTTTGATGGGGTCTATGTGTACAAATTTTGACTTTTTTGAGTGCACGTGCAAATCTGCTGAAAAAGCCTGTGGAAGTTTCACGGCGTTCGTACGATATTTGGCGACGCAAAAATGAGCGATTTCCCAGCTCGATGGAATTCGGCGCGAGAGAAACGATGCCCCGTAACGCACATGAGAGCAATCCCGGCCAATTTCTCCCGTTTGATGGGGTCTATGTGTAAAAATTTTGACTTTTTTGAGTGCACGTGCAAATCTGCTGGAAAAGCCTGTGGAAGTTTCACGGCGTTCGTACGATATTTGGCGACGCAAAAATGAGCGATTTCCCAGCTCGATGGAATTCGGCGCGACAGAAACGATGCCCCGTAACGCACATGAGAGCAATCCGGGCCAATTTCTCCCGTTTGATGGGGTCTATGTGTAAAAATTTTGACTTTTTTGAGTGCACGTGCAAATCTGCTGAAAAAGCCTGTGGAAGTTTCACGGCGTTCGTACGATATTTGGCGACGCAAAAATGAGCGATTTCCCAGCTCGAGAGAATTCGGCGCGAGAGAAACGATGCCCCGTAACGCACATGAGAGCAATCCGGGCCAATTTCTCCCGTTTGATGGGGTCTATGTGTACAAATTTTGACTTTTTTGAGTGCACGTGCAAATCTGCTGAAAAAGCCTGTGGAAGTTTCACGGCGTTCGTACGATATTTGGCGACGCAAAAATGAGCGATTTCCCAGCTCGATGGAATTCGGCGCGACAGAAACGATGCCCCGTAACGCACATGAGAGCAATCCGGGCCAATTTCTCCCGTTTGATGGGGTCTATGTGTAAAAATTTTGACTTTTTTGAGTGCACGTGCAAATCTGCTGAAAAAGCCTGTGGAAGTTTCACGGCGTTCGTACGATATTTGGCGACGCAAAAATGAGCGATTTCCCAGCTCGAGAGAATTCGGCGCGAGAGAAACGATGCCCCGTAACGCACATGAGAGCAATCCGGGCCAATTTCTCCCGTTTGATGGGGTCTATGTGTAAAAATTTTGACTTTTTTGAGTGCAGGTGCAAATCTGCTGAAAAAGCCTGTGGAAGTTTCACGGCGTTCGTACGATATTTGGCGACGCAAAAATGAGCGATTTCCCAGCTCGATGGAATTCGGCGCGAGAGAAACGATGCCCCGTAACGCACATGAGAGCAATCCGGGCCAATTTCTCCCGTTTGATGGGGTCTATGTGTAAAAATTTTGACTTTTTTGAGTGCACGTGCAAATCTGCTGAAAAAGCCTGTGGAAGTTTCACGGCGTTCGTACGATATTTGGCGACGCAAAAATGAGCGATTTCCCAGCTCGAGAGAATTCGGCGCGAGAGAAACGATGCCCCGTAACGCACATGAGAGCAATCCGGGCCAATTTCTCCCGTTTGATGGGGTCTATGTGTAAAAATTTTGACTTTTTTGAGTGCAGGTGCAAATCTGCTGGAAAAGCCTGTGGAAGTTTCATCCGACGAAAAAAGCACGTTCTCGAGAAAGCAGGAGAGCTAAGTCATTCACAAATTAGCTGGATTTGGCTTGTGGTTCGTTTCCCAAGTAACAGAGCGGCATCAACCTTTAAGTGCACGCCAGTACATCCCCGTGGGATACAGGGGGTCTCGGCGG
>NW_027620887.1:57500-72500 GCF_964198595.1 Lampetra fluviatilis
GGCCAATTTCTCCCGTTTGATGGGGTCTATGTGTAAAAATTTTGACTTTTTTGAGTGCAGGTGCAAATCTGCTGAAAAAGCCTGTGGAAGTTTCACGGCGTTCGTACGATATTTGGCGACGCAAAAATGAGCGATTTCCCAGCTCGAGAGAATTCGGCGCGAGAGAAACGATGCCCCGTAACGCACATGAGAGCAATCCGGGCCAATTTCTCCCGTTTGATGGGGTCTATGTGTAAAAATTTTGACTTTTTTGAGTGCACGTGCAAATCTGCTGGAAAAGCCTGTGGAAGTTTCACGGCGTTCGTACGATATTTGGCGACGCAAAAATGAGCGATTTCCCAGCTCGATGGAATTCGGCGCGAGAGAAACGATGCCCCGTAACGCACATGAGAGCAATCCCGGCCAATTTCTCCCGTTTGATGGGGTCTATGTGTAAAAATTTTGACTTTTTTGAGTGCACGTGCAAATCTGCTGAAAAAGCCTGTGGAAGTTTCACGGCGTTCGTACGATATTTGGCGACGCAAAAATGAGCGATTTCCCAGCTCGATGGAATTCGGAGCGAGAGAAACGATGCCCCGTAACGCACATGAGAGCAATCCCGGCCAATTTCTCCCGTTTGATGGGGTCTATGTGTACAAATTTTGACTTTTTTGAGTGCAGGTGCAAATCTGCTGAAAAAGCCTGTGGAAGTTTCACGGCGTTCGTACGATATTTGGCGACGCAAAAATGAGCGATTTCCCAGCTCGAGAGAATTCGGCGCGAGAGAAACGATGCCCCGTAACGCACATGAGAGCAATCCGGGCCAATTTCTCCCGTTTGATGGGGTCTATGTGTAAAAATTTTGACTTTTTTGAGTGCAGGTGCAAATCTGCTGGAAAAGCCTGTGGAAGTTTCACGGCGTTCGTACGATATTTGGCGACGCAAAAATGAGCGATTTCCAAGCTCGATGGAATTCGGAGCGAGAGAAACGATGCCCCGTAACGCACATGAGAGCAATCCGGGCCAATTTCTCCCGTTTGATGGGGTCTATGTGTAAAAATTTTGACTTTTTTGAGTGCACGTGCAAATCTGCTGAAAAAGCCTGTGGAAGTTTCACGGCGTTCGTACGATATTTGGCGACGCAAAAATGAGCGATTTCCCAGCTCGATGGAATTCGGCGCGAGAGAAACGATGCCCCGTAACGCACATGAGAGCAATCCCGGCCAATTTCTCCCGTTTGATGGGGTCTATGTGTACAAATTTTGACTTTTTTGAGTGCACGTGCAAATCTGCTGAAAAAGCCTGTGGAAGTTTCACGGCGTTCGTACGATATTTGGCGACGCAAAAATGAGCGATTTCCCAGCTCGATGGAATTCGGAGCGAGAGAAACGATGCCCCGTAACGCACATGAGAGCAATCCCGGCCAATTTCTCCCGTTTGATGGGGTCTATGTGTACAAATTTTGACTTTTTTGAGTGCACGTGCCAATCTGCTGGAAAAGCCTGTGGAAGTTTCACGGCGTTCGTACGATATTTGGCGACGCAAAAATGAGCGATTTCCCAGCTCGATGGAATTCGGCGCGACAGAAACGATGCCCCGTAACGCACATGAGAGCAATCCGGGCCAATTTCTCCCGTTTGATGGGGTCTATGTGTAAAAATTTTGACTTTTTTGAGTGCAGGTGCAAATCTGCTGGAAAAGCCTGTGGAAGTTTCACGGCGTTCGTACGATATTTGGCGACGCAAAAATGAGCGATTTCCAAGCTCGATGGAATTCGGAGCGAGAGAAACGATGCCCCGTAACGCACATGAGAGCAATCCGGGCCAATTTCTCCCGTTTGATGGGGTCTATGTGTAAAAATTTTGACTTTTTTGAGTGCAGGTGCAAATCTGCTGAAAAAGCCTGTGGAAGTTTCACGGCGTTCGTACGATATTTGGCGACGCAAAAATGAGCGATTTCCCAGCTCGAGAGAATTCGGCGCGAGAGAAACGATGCCCCGTAACGCACATGAGAGCAATCCGGGCCAATTTCTCCCGTTTGATGGGGTCTATGTGTAAAAATTTTGACTTTTTTGAGTGCACGTGCAAATCTGCTGGAAAAGCCTGTGGAAGTTTCACGGCGTTCGTACGATATTTGGCGACGCAAAAATGAGCGATTTCCCAGCTCGATGGAATTCGGCGCGAGAGAAACGATGCCCCGTAACGCACATGAGAGCAATCCCGGCCAATTTCTCCCGTTTGATGGGGTCTATGTGTACAAATTTTGACTTTTTTGAGTGCACGTGCAAATCTGCTGAAAAAGCCTGTGGAAGTTTCACGGCGTTCGTACGATATTTGGCGACGCAAAAATGAGCGATTTCCCAGCTCGATGGAATTCGGAGCGAGAGAAACGATGCCCCGTAACGCACATGAGAGCAATCCCGGCCAATTTCTCCCGTTTGATGGGGTCTATGTGTACAAATTTTGACTTTTTTGAGTGCAGGTGCAAATCTGCTGAAAAAGCCTGTGGAAGTTTCACGGCGTTCGTACGATATTTGGCGACGCAAAAATGAGCGATTTCCCAGCTCGAGAGAATTCGGCGCGAGAGAAACGATGCCCCGTAACGCACATGAGAGCAATCCGGGCCAATTTCTCCCGTTTGATGGGGTCTATGTGTAAAAATTTTGACTTTTTTGAGTGCAGGTGCAAATCTGCTGGAAAAGCCTGTGGAAGTTTCACGGCGTTCGTACGATATTTGGCGACGCAAAAATGAGCGATTTCCAAGCTCGATGGAATTCGGAGCGAGAGAAACGATGCCCCGTAACGCACATGAGAGCAATCCGGGCCAATTTCTCCCGTTTGATGGGGTCTATGTGTAAAAATTTTGACTTTTTTGAGTGCAGGTGCAAATCTGCTGGAAAAGCCTGTGGAAGTTTCACGGCGTTCGTACGATATTTGGCGACGCAAAAATGAGCGATTTCCCAGCTCGATGGAATTCGGCGCGAGAGAAACGATGCCCCGTAACGCACATGAGAGCAATCCCGGCCAATTTCTCCCGTTTGATGGGGTCTATGTGTAAAAATTTTGACTTTTTTGAGTGCACGTGCAAATCTGCTGAAAAAGCCTGTGGAAGTTTCACGGCGTTCGTACGATATTTGGCGACGCAAAAATGAGCGATTTCCCAGCTCGATGGAATTCGGAGCGAGAGAAACGATGCCCCGTAACGCACATGAGAGCAATCCCGGCCAATTTCTCCCGTTTGATGGGGTCTATGTGTACAAATTTTGACTTTTTTGAGTGCACGTGCAAATCTGCTGAAAAAGCCTGTGGAAGTTTCACGGCGTTCGTACGATATTTGGCGACGCAAAAATGAGCGATTTCCCAGCTCGAGAGAATTCGGCGCGAGAGAAACGATGCCCCGTAACGCACATGAGAGCAATCCGGGCCAATTTCTCCCGTTTGATGGGGTCTATGTGTAAAAATTTTGACTTTTTTGAGTGCACGTGCAAATCTGCTGAAAAAGCCTGTGGAAGTTTCACGGCGTTCGTACGATATTTGGCGACGCAAAAATGAGCGATTTCCCAGCTCGATGGAATTCGGCGCGAGAGAAACGATGCCCCGTAACGCACATGAGAGCAATCCGGGCCAATTTCTCCCGTTTGATGGGGTCTATGTGTAAAAATTTTGACTTTTTTGAGTGCAGGTGCAAATCTGCTGAAAAAGCCTGTGGAAGTTTCACGGCGTTCGTACGATATTTGGCGACGCAAAAATGAGCGATTTCCCAGCTCGAGAGAATTCGGCGCGAGAGAAACGATGCCCCGTAACGCACATGAGAGCAATCCGGGCCAATTTCTCCCGTTTGATGGGGTCTATGTGTAAAAATTTTGACTTTTTTGAGTGCAGGTGCAAATCTGCTGGAAAAGCCTGTGGAAGTTTCACGGCGTTCGTACGATATTTGGCGACGCAAAAATGAGCGATTTCCCAGCTCGATGGAATTCGGCGCGAGAGAAACGATGCCCCGTAACGCACATGAGAGCAATCCGGGCCAATTTCTCCCGTTTGATGGGGTCTATGTGTACAAATTTTGACTTTTTTGAGTGCACGTGCAAATCTGCTGAAAAAGCCTGTGGAAGTTTCACGGCGTTCGTACGATATTTGGCGACGCAAAAATGAGCGATTTCCCAGCTCGATGGAATTCGGAGCGAGAGAAACGATGCCCCGTAACGCACATGAGAGCAATCCCGGCCAATTTCTCCCGTTTGATGGGGTCTATGTGTACAAATTTTGACTTTTTTGAGTGCACGTGCCAATCTGCTGGAAAAGCCTGTGGAAGTTTCACGGCGTTCGTACGATATTTGGCGACGCAAAAATGAGCGATTTCCCAGCTCGATGGAATTCGGCGCGACAGAAACGATGCCCCGTAACGCACATGAGAGCAATCCGGGCCAATTTCTCCCGTTTGATGGGGTCTATGTGTAAAAATTTTGACTTTTTTGAGTGCAGGTGCAAATCTGCTGGAAAAGCCTGTGGAAGTTTCACGGCGTTCGTACGATATTTGGCGACGCAAAAATGAGCGATTTCCAAGCTCGATGGAATTCGGAGCGAGAGAAACGATGCCCCGTAACGCACATGAGAGCAATCCGGGCCAATTTCTCCCGTTTGATGGGGTCTATGTGTAAAAATTTTGACTTTTTGGAGTGCAGGTGCAAATCTGCTGAAAAAGCCTGTGGAAGTTTCACGGCGTTCGTACGATATTTGGCGACGCAAAAATGAGCGATTTCCCAGCTCGAGAGAATTCGGCGCGAGAGAAACGATGCCCCGTAACGCACATGAGAGCAATCCGGGCCAATTTCTCCCGTTTGATGGGGTCTATGTGTAAAAATTTTGACTTTTTTGAGTGCACGTGCAAATCTGCTGAAAAAGCCTGTGGAAGTTTCACGGCGTTCGTACGATATTTGGCGACGCAAAAATGAGCGATTTCCCAGCTCGATGGAATTCGGAGCGAGAGAAACGATGCCCCGTAACGCACATGAGAGCAATCCCGGCCAATTTCTCCCGTTTGATGGGGTCTATGTGTACAAATTTTGACTTTTTTGAGTGCACGTGCAAATCTGCTGAAAAAGCCTGTGGAAGTTTCACGGCGTTCGTACGATATTTGGCGACGCAAAAATGAGCGATTTCCCAGCTCGATGGAATTCGGAGCGAGAGAAACGATGCCCCGTAACGCACATGAGAGCAATCCCGGCCAATTTCTCCCGTTTGATGGGGTCTATGTGTACAAATTTTGACTTTTTTGAGTGCACGTGCCAATCTGCTGGAAAAGCCTGTGGAAGTTTCACGGCGTTCGTACGATATTTGGCGACGCAAAAATGAGCGATTTCCCAGCTCGATGGAATTCGGCGCGACAGAAACGATGCCCCGTAACGCACATGAGAGCAATCCGGGCCAATTTCTCCCGTTTGATGGGGTCTATGTGTAAAAATTTTGACTTTTTTGAGTGCAGGTGCAAATCTGCTGGAAAAGCCTGTGGAAGTTTCACGGCGTTCGTACGATATTTGGCGACGCAAAAATGAGCGATTTCCAAGCTCGATGGAATTCGGAGCGAGAGAAACGATGCCCCGTAACGCACATGAGAGCAATCCGGGCCAATTTCTCCCGTTTGATGGGGTCTATGTGTACAAATTTTGACTTTTTTGAGTGCAGGTGCAAATCTGCTGAAAAAGCCTGTGGAAGTTTCACGGCGTTCGTACGATATTTGGCGACGCAAAAATGAGCGATTTCCCAGCTCGAGAGAATTCGGCGCGAGAGAAACGATGCCCCGTAACGCACATGAGAGCAATCCGGGCCAATTTCTCCCGTTTGATGGGGTCTATGTGTAAAAATTTTGACTTTTTTGAGTGCAGGTGCAAATCTGCTGGAAAAGCCTGTGGAAGTTTCACGGCGTTCGTACGATATTTGGCGACGCAAAAATGAGCGATTTCCAAGCTCGATGGAATTCGGAGCGAGAGAAACGATGCCCCGTAACGCACATGAGAGCAATCCCGGCCAATTTCTCCCGTTTGATGGGGTCTATGTGTACAAATTTTGACTTTTTTGAGTGCAGGTGCAAATCTGCTGAAAAAGCCTGTGGAAGTTTCACGGCGTTCGTACGATATTTGGCGACGCAAAAATGAGCGATTTCCCAGCTCGATGGAATTCGGCGCGACAGAAACGATGCCCCGTAACGCACATGAGAGCAATCCGGGCCAATTTCTCCCGTTTGATGGGGTCTATGTGTAAAAATTTTGACTTTTTTGAGTGCAGGTGCAAATCTGCTGGAAAAGCCTGTGGAAGTTTCACGGCGTTCGTACGATATTTGGCGACGCAAAAATGAGCGATTTCCAAGCTCGATGGAATTCGGAGCGAGAGAAACGATGCCCCGTAACGCACATGAGAGCAATCCGGGCCAATTTCTCCCGTTTGATGGGGTCTATGTGTAAAAATTTTGACTTTTTTGAGTGCAGGTGCAAATCTGCTGAAAAAGCCTGTGGAAGTTTCACGGCGTTCGTACGATATTTGGCGACGCAAAAATGAGCGATTTCCCAGCTCGAGAGAATTCGGCGCGAGAGAAACGATGCCCCGTAACGCACATGAGAGCAATCCGGGCCAATTTCTCCCGTTTGATGGGGTCTATGTGTAAAAATTTTGACTTTTTTGAGTGCACGTGCAAATCTGCTGGAAAAGCCTGTGGAAGTTTCACGGCGTTCGTACGATATTTGGCGACGCAAAAATGAGCGATTTCCCAGCTCGATGGAATTCGGCGCGAGAGAAACGATGCCCCGTAACGCACATGAGAGCAATCCCGGCCAATTTCTCCCGTTTGATGGGGTCTATGTGTAAAAATTTTGACTTTTTTGAGTGCACGTGCAAATCTGCTGAAAAAGCCTGTGGAAGTTTCACGGCGTTCGTACGATATTTGGCGACGCAAAAATGAGCGATTTCCCAGCTCGATGGAATTCGGAGCGAGAGAAACGATGCCCCGTAACGCACATGAGAGCAATCCGGGCCAATTTCTCCCGTTTGATGGGGTCTATGTGTAAAAATTTTGACTTTTTTGAGTGCAGGTGCAAATCTGCTGGAAAAGCCTGTAAAAGTTTCACGGCGTTCGTACGATATTTGGCGACGCAAAAATGAGCGATTTCCAAGCTCGATGGAATTCGGAGCGAGAGAAACGATGCCCCGTAACGCACATGAGAGCAATCCGGGCCAATTTCTCCCGTTTGATGGGGTCTATGTGTAAAAATTTTGACTTTTTTGAGTGCACGTGCAAATCTGCTGAAAAAGCCTGTGGAAGTTTCACGGCGTTCGTACGATATTTGGCGACGCAAAAATGAGCGATTTCCCAGCTCGATGGAATTCGGCGCGAGAGAAACGATGCCCCGTAACGCACATGAGAGCAATCCCGGCCAATTTCTCCCGTTTGATGGGGTCTATGTGTACAAATTTTGACTTTTTTGAGTGCACGTGCAAATCTGCTGAAAAAGCCTGTGGAAGTTTCACGGCGTTCGTACGATATTTGGCGACGCAAAAATGAGCGATTTCCCAGCTCGATGGAATTCGGAGCGAGAGAAACGATGCCCCGTAACGCACATGAGAGCAATCCCGGCCAATTTCTCCCGTTTGATGGGGTCTATGTGTACAAATTTTGACTTTTTTGAGTGCACGTGCCAATCTGCTGGAAAAGCCTGTGGAAGTTTCACGGCGTTCGTACGATATTTGGCGACGCAAAAATGAGCGATTTCCCAGCTCGATGGAATTCGGCGCGACAGAAACGATGCCCCGTAACGCACATGAGAGCAATCCGGGCCAATTTCTCCCGTTTGATGGGGTCTATGTGTAAAAATTTTGACTTTTTTGAGTGCAGGTGCAAATCTGCTGGAAAAGCCTGTGGAAGTTTCACGGCGTTCGTACGATATTTGGCGACGCAAAAATGAGCGATTTCCAAGCTCGATGGAATTCGGAGCGAGAGAAACGATGCCCCGTAACGCACATGAGAGCAATCCGGGCCAATTTCTCCCGTTTGATGGGGTCTATGTGTAAAAATTTTGACTTTTTTGAGTGCAGGTGCAAATCTGCTGAAAAAGCCTGTGGAAGTTTCACGGCGTTCGTACGATATTTGGCGACGCAAAAATGAGCGATTTCCCAGCTCGAGAGAATTCGGCGCGAGAGAAACGATGCCCCGTAACGCACATGAGAGCAATCCGGGCCAATTTCTCCCGTTTGATGGGGTCTATGTGTAAAAATTTTGACTTTTTTGAGTGCACGTGCAAATCTGCTGGAAAAGCCTGTGGAAGTTTCACGGCGTTCGTACGATATTTGGCGACGCAAAAATGAGCGATTTCCCAGCTCGATGGAATTCGGCGCGAGAGAAACGATGCCCCGTAACGCACATGAGAGCAATCCCGGCCAATTTCTCCCGTTTGATGGGGTCTATGTGTACAAATTTTGACTTTTTTGAGTGCACGTGCAAATCTGCTGAAAAAGCCTGTGGAAGTTTCACGGCGTTCGTACGATATTTGGCGACGCAAAAATGAGCGATTTCCCAGCTCGATGGAATTCGGAGCGAGAGAAACGATGCCCCGTAACGCACATGAGAGCAATCCCGGCCAATTTCTCCCGTTTGATGGGGTCTATGTGTACAAATTTTGACTTTTTTGAGTGCAGGTGCAAATCTGCTGAAAAAGCCTGTGGAAGTTTCACGGCGTTCGTACGATATTTGGCGACGCAAAAATGAGCGATTTCCCAGCTCGAGAGAATTCGGCGCGAGAGAAACGATGCCCCGTAACGCACATGAGAGCAATCCGGGCCAATTTCTCCCGTTTGATGGGGTCTATGTGTAAAAATTTTGACTTTTTTGAGTGCAGGTGCAAATCTGCTGGAAAAGCCTGTGGAAGTTTCACGGCGTTCGTACGATATTTGGCGACGCAAAAATGAGCGATTTCCAAGCTCGATGGAATTCGGAGCGAGAGAAACGATGCCCCGTAACGCACATGAGAGCAATCCGGGCCAATTTCTCCCGTTTGATGGGGTCTATGTGTAAAAATTTTGACTTTTTTGAGTGCAGGTGCAAATCTGCTGGAAAAGCCTGTGGAAGTTTCACGGCGTTCGTACGATATTTGGCGACGCAAAAATGAGCGATTTCCCAGCTCGATGGAATTCGGCGCGAGAGAAACGATGCCCCGTAACGCACATGAGAGCAATCCGGGCCAATTTCTCCCGTTTGATGGGGTCTATGTGTAAAAATTTTGACTTTTTTGAGTGCAGGTGCAAATCTGCTGAAAAAGCCTGTGGAAGTTTCACGGCGTTCGTACGATATTTGGCGACGCAAAAATGAGCGATTTCCCAGCTCGAGAGAATTCGGCGCGAGAGAAACGATGCCCCGTAACGCACATGAGAGCAATCCGGGCCAATTTCTCCCGTTTGATGGGGTCTATGTGTAAAAATTTTGACTTTTTTGAGTGCAGGTGCAAATCTGCTGGAAAAGCCTGTGGAAGTTTCACGGCGTTCGTACGATATTTGGCGACGCAAAAATGAGCGATTTCCCAGCTCGATGGAATTCGGAGCGAGAGAAACGATGCCCCGTAACGCACATGAGAGCAATCCCGGCCAATTTCTCCCGTTTGATGGGGTCTATGTGTACAAATTTTGACTTTTTTGAGTGCACGTGCCAATCTGCTGGAAAAGCCTGTGGAAGTTTCACGGCGTTCGTACGATATTTGGCGACGCAAAAATGAGCGATTTCCCAGCTCGATGGAATTCGGCGCGAGAGAAACGATGCCCCGTAACGCACATGAGAGCAATCCGGGCCAATTTCTCCCGTTTGATGGGGTCTATGTGTAAAAATTTTGACTTTTTTGAGTGCACGTGCAAATCTGCTGAAAAAGCCTGTGGAAGTTTCACGGCGTTCGTACGATATTTGGCGACGCAAAAATGAGCGATTTCCCAGCTCGATGGAATTCGGCGCGAGAGAAACGATGCCCCGTAACGCACATGAGAGCAATCCCGGCCAATTTCTCCCGTTTGATGGGGTCTATGTGTACAAATTTTGACTTTTTTGAGTGCACGTGCAAATCTGCTGAAAAAGCCTGTGGAAGTTTCACGGCGTTCGTACGATATTTGGCGACGCAAAAATGAGCGATTTCCCAGCTCGATGGAATTCGGAGCGAGAGAAACGATGCCCCGTAACGCACATGAGAGCAATCCCGGCCAATTTCTCCCGTTTGATGGGGTCTATGTGTACAAATTTTGACTTTTTTGAGTGCACGTGCCAATCTGCTGGAAAAGCCTGTGGAAGTTTCACGGCGTTCGTACGATATTTGGCGACGCAAAAATGAGCGATTTCCCAGCTCGATGGAATTCGGCGCGACAGAAACGATGCCCCGTAACGCACATGAGAGCAATCCGGGCCAATTTCTCCCGTTTGATGGGGTCTATGTGTAAAAATTTTGACTTTTTTGAGTGCAGGTGCAAATCTGCTGGAAAAGCCTGTGGAAGTTTCACGGCGTTCGTACGATATTTGGCGACGCAAAAATGAGCGATTTCCAAGCTCGATGGAATTCGGAGCGAGAGAAACGATGCCCCGTAACGCACATGAGAGCAATCCGGGCCAATTTCTCCCGTTTGATGGGGTCTATGTGTAAAAATTTTGACTTTTTTGAGTGCAGGTGCAAATCTGCTGAAAAAGCCTGTGGAAGTTTCACGGCGTTCGTACGATATTTGGCGACGCAAAAATGAGCGATTTCCCAGCTCGAGAGAATTCGGCGCGAGAGAAACGATGCCCCGTAACGCACATGAGAGCAATCCGGGCCAATTTCTCCCGTTTGATGGGGTCTATGTGTAAAAATTTTGACTTTTTTGAGTGCACGTGCAAATCTGCTGGAAAAGCCTGTGGAAGTTTCACGGCGTTCGTACGATATTTGGCGACGCAAAAATGAGCGATTTCCCAGCTCGATGGAATTCGGCGCGAGAGAAACGATGCCCCGTAACGCACATGAGAGCAATCCCGGCCAATTTCTCCCGTTTGATGGGGTCTATGTGTACAAATTTTGACTTTTTTGAGTGCACGTGCAAATCTGCTGAAAAAGCCTGTGGAAGTTTCACGGCGTTCGTACGATATTTGGCGACGCAAAAATGAGCGATTTCCCAGCTCGATGGAATTCGGAGCGAGAGAAACGATGCCCCGTAACGCACATGAGAGCAATCCCGGCCAATTTCTCCCGTTTGATGGGGTCTATGTGTACAAATTTTGACTTTTTTGAGTGCACGTGCAAATCTGCTGAAAAAGCCTGTGGAAGTTTCACGGCGTTCGTACGATATTTGGCGACGCAAAAATGAGCGATTTCCCAGCTCGAGAGAATTCGGCGCGAGAGAAACGATGCCCCGTAACGCACATGAGAGCAATCCGGGCCAATTTCTCCCGTTTGATGGGGTCTATGTGTAAAAATTTTGACTTTTTTGAGTGCAGGTGCAAATCTGCTGGAAAAGCCTGTGGAAGTTTCACGGCGTTCGTACGATATTTGGCGACGCAAAAATGAGCGATTTCCCAGCTCGATGGAATTCGGAGCGAGAGAAACGATGCCCCGTAACGCACATGAGAGCAATCCCGGCCAATTTCTCCCGTTTGATGGGGTCTATGTGTACAAATTTTGACTTTTTTGAGTGCACGTGCCAATCTGCTGGAAAAGCCTGTGGAAGTTTCACGGCGTTCGTACGATATTTGGCGACGCAAAAATGAGCGATTTCCCAGCTCGATGGAATTCGGCGCGAGAGAAACGATGCCCCGTAACGCACATGAGAGCAATCCCGGCCAATTTCTCCCGATTGATGGGGTCTATGTGTAAAAATTTTGACTTTTTTGAGTGCACGTGCAAATCTGCTGAAAAAGCCTGTGGAAGTTTCACGGCGTTCGTACGATATTTGGCGACGCAAAAATGAGCGATTTCCCAGCTCGATGGAATTCGGAGCGAGAGAAACGATGCCCCGTAACGCACATGAGAGCAATCCCGGCCAATTTCTCCCGTTTGATGGGGTCTATGTGTAAAAATTTTGACTTTTTTGAGTGCACGTGCAAATCTGCTGGAAAAGCCTGTGGAAGTTTCACGGCGTTCGTACGATATTTGGCGACGCAAAAATGAGCGATTTCCCAGCTCGATGGAATTCGGCGCGACAGAAACGATGCCCCGTAACGCACATGAGAGCAATCCGGGCCAATTTCTCCCGTTTGATGGGGTCTATGTGTAAAAATTTTGACTTTTTTGAGTGCACGTGCAAATCTGCTGAAAAAGCCTGTGGAAGTTTCACGGCGTTCGTACGATATTTGGCGACGCAAAAATGAGCGATTTCCCAGCTCGAGAGAATTCGGCGCGAGAGAAACGATGCCCCGTAACGCACATGAGAGCAATCCGGGCCAATTTCTCCCGTTTGATGGGGTCTATGTGTACAAATTTTGACTTTTTTGAGTGCACGTGCAAATCTGCTGAAAAAGCCTGTGGAAGTTTCACGGCGTTCGTACGATATTTGGCGACGCAAAAATGAGCGATTTCCCAGCTCGATGGAATTCGGCGCGAGAGAAACGATGCCCCGTAACGCACATGAGAGCAATCCCGGCCAATTTCTCCCGTTTGATGGGGTCTATGTGTAAAAATTTTGACTTTTTTGAGTGCACGTGCAAATCTGCTGGAAAAGCCTGTGGAAGTTTCACGGCGTTCGTACGATATTTGGCGACGCAAAAATGAGCGATTTCCCAGCTCGATGGAATTCGGCGCGACAGAAACGATGCCCCGTAACGCACATGAGAGCAATCCGGGCCAATTTCTCCCGTTTGATGGGGTCTATGTGTAAAAATTTTGACTTTTTTGAGTGCACGTGCAAATCTGCTGAAAAAGCCTGTGGAAGTTTCACGGCGTTCGTACGATATTTGGCGACGCAAAAATGAGCGATTTCCCAGCTCGAGAGAATTCGGCGCGAGAGAAACGATGCCCCGTAACGCACATGAGAGCAATCCGGGCCAATTTCTCCCGTTTGATGGGGTCTATGTGTACAAATTTTGACTTTTTTGAGTGCACGTGCAAATCTGCTGAAAAAGCCTGTGGAAGTTTCACGGCGTTCGTACGATATTTGGCGACGCAAAAATGAGCGATTTCCCAGCTCGATGGAATTCGGCGCGACAGAAACGATGCCCCGTAACGCACATGAGAGCAATCCGGGCCAATTTCTCCCGTTTGATGGGGTCTATGTGTAAAAATTTTGACTTTTTTGAGTGCACGTGCAAATCTGCTGAAAAAGCCTGTGGAAGTTTCACGGCGTTCGTACGATATTTGGCGACGCAAAAATGAGCGATTTCCCAGCTCGAGAGAATTCGGCGCGAGAGAAACGATGCCCCGTAACGCACATGAGAGCAATCCGGGCCAATTTCTCCCGTTTGATGGGGTCTATGTGTAAAAATTTTGACTTTTTTGAGTGCAGGTGCAAATCTGCTGAAAAAGCCTGTGGAAGTTTCACGGCGTTCGTACGATATTTGGCGACGCAAAAATGAGCGATTTCCCAGCTCGATGGAATTCGGCGCGAGAGAAACGATGCCCCGTAACGCACATGAGAGCAATCCGGGCCAATTTCTCCCGTTTGATGGGGTCTATGTGTAAAAATTTTGACTTTTTTGAGTGCACGTGCAAATCTGCTGAAAAAGCCTGTGGAAGTTTCACGGCGTTCGTACGATATTTGGCGACGCAAAAATGAGCGATTTCCCAGCTCGAGAGAATTCGGCGCGAGAGAAACGATGCCCCGTAACGCACATGAGAGCAATCCGGGCCAATTTCTCCCGTTTGATGGGGTCTATGTGTAAAAATTTTGACTTTTTTGAGTGCAGGTGCAAATCTGCTGGAAAAGCCTGTGGAAGTTTCATCCGACGAAAAAAGCACGTTCTCGAGAAAGCAGGAGAGCTAAGTCATTCACAAATTAGCTGGATTTGGCTTGTGGTTCGTTTCCCAAGTAACAGAGCGGCATCAACCTTTAAGTGCACGCCAGTACATCCCCGTGGGATACAGGGGGTCTCGGCGGACTTTGCTCGGGGGAAAAACGTCGAGGTGAGCCGCCTGGCCATGCTGTTCATGGGTCTCTCCTTTTTAAGTTTCGCCTGCCAATTTATTTTCTCTAGCGGTTTTATACACTAGCACTCGATGTTTTGGGAAAGGAATACAATTGTTCAAAAAACGTCTTCGCAATTCATGTCGTTAGATTGCTAATGAAAATTCGTAAAAAAACGTACACGCCATACATGTTCTTTGCTTCCCTCTCGATACAAGTGAAGGGGAAAAACAGCCTTAACGGTTGCTAAAAAAATCGCCCTTTACATATACATGGGTCGTCTTCCCCTCTCGACAACGGAGACAAGTAACCCACGCCAGGCACTGTCAGTAACTGCCATAGATCTGCTTTAAAATGCCCATTCGTCTTGCGTCGCTCACGTTCCCGGAGCTTTGGGTAATGTCTGAGGCCTATCCCCGCTAATTTCTACCGTTTGTCGGTAGCTGTCTGTAAAAATATAGCATACACCAAAACGAGAAAATATTTCCATCGCACCTGCACAAGTGTATGGACAATGGCAATCTTCATGCGATGCATAAGTGGTGTGTGTCAGCAGGTTTTGTTTCCCAAGTTTTCCGTGAATGAGCGAGTATCTTGAGCTGTGTGACTCAGCCCGAGGGAGCCTCTTCTCCTCCAGAGTGTGTGGGGAAGGCTGTCCCCTTGGGTTGGTGCTGCACGGGTTCGCTGCGCTGTTTGGTCTTGTGCCAAGGAAGGCTGCCAACTGTGCAAGAATTTTAGGGTTGGTTTCAATTGCCGTTGCCGGTCCATAGAGTAGCGAGCATTGTAAGGCCGCTCTAGAGGTTTGCAGGCATGTGGGGTCGACCCCTGCTCCTTCCCTCCCCACCCCACGTAGGGTGTGTGTGGTGCGCTTACAGCTGCCTCAAAGTGGCTGGCCTTGTGGGAAGCCCTGTGTTTTGTGAGC
>NW_027620887.1:90000-92611 GCF_964198595.1 Lampetra fluviatilis
TAACGCACATGAGAGCAATCCGGGCCAATTTCTCCCGTTTGATGGGGTCTATGTGTAAAAATTTTGACTTTTTTGAGTGCAGGTGCAAATCTGCTGGAAAAGCCTGTGGAAGTTTCACGGCGTTCGTACGATATTTGGCGACGCAAAAATGAGCGATTTCCAAGCTCGATGGAATTCGGAGCGAGAGAAACGATGCCCCGTAACGCACATGAGAGCAATCCGGGCCAATTTCTCCCGTTTGATGGGGTCTATGTGTAAAAATTTTGACTTTTTTGAGTGCACGTGCAAATCTGCTGAAAAAGCCTGTGGAAGTTTCACGGCGTTCGTACGATATTTGGCGACGCAAAAATGAGCGATTTCCCAGCTCGAGAGAATTCGGCGCGAGAGAAACGATGCCCCGTAACGCACATGAGAGCAATCCGGGCCAATTTCTCCCGTTTGATGGGGTCTATGTGTAAAAATTTTGACTTTTTTGAGTGCACGTGCAAATCTGCTGGAAAAGCCTGTGGAAGTTTCACGGCGTTCGTACGATATTTGGCGACGCAAAAATGAGCGATTTCCCAGCTCGATGGAATTCGGCGCGAGAGAAACGATGCCCCGTAACGCACATGAGAGCAATCCCGGCCAATTTCTCCCGTTTGATGGGGTCTATGTGTAAAAATTTTGACTTTTTTGAGTGCACGTGCAAATCTGCTGAAAAAGCCTGTGGAAGTTTCACGGCGTTCGTACGATATTTGGCGACGCAAAAATGAGCGATTTCCCAGCTCGATGGAATTCGGAGCGAGAGAAACGATGCCCCGTAACGCACATGAGAGCAATCCCGGCCAATTTCTCCCGTTTGATGGGGTCTATGTGTACAAATTTTGACTTTTTTGAGTGCAGGTGCAAATCTGCTGAAAAAGCCTGTGGAAGTTTCACGGCGTTCGTACGATATTTGGCGACGCAAAAATGAGCGATTTCCCAGCTCGAGAGAATTCGGCGCGAGAGAAACGATGCCCCGTAACGCACATGAGAGCAATCCGGGCCAATTTCTCCCGTTTGATGGGGTCTATGTGTAAAAATTTTGACTTTTTTGAGTGCAGGTGCAAATCTGCTGGAAAAGCCTGTGGAAGTTTCACGGCGTTCGTACGATATTTGGCGACGCAAAAATGAGCGATTTCCAAGCTCGATGGAATTCGGAGCGAGAGAAACGATGCCCCGTAACGCACATGAGAGCAATCCGGGCCAATTTCTCCCGTTTGATGGGGTCTATGTGTAAAAATTTTGACTTTTTGAGTGCACGTGCAAATCTGCTGAAAAAGCCTGTGGAAGTTTCACGGCGTTCGTACGATATTTGGCGACGCAAAAATGAGCGATTTCCCAGCTCGATGGAATTCGGCGCGAGAGAAACGATGCCCCGTAACGCACATGAGAGCAATCCCGGCCAATTTCTCCCGTTTGATGGGGTCTATGTGTAAAAATTTTGACTTTTTTGAGTGCACGTGCAAATCTGCTGAAAAAGCCTGTGGAAGTTTCACGGCGTTCGTACGATATTTGGCGACGCAAAAATGAGCGATTTCCCAGCTCGATGGAATTCGGCGCGAGAGAAACGATGCCCCGTAACGCACATGAGAGCAATCCCGGCCAATTTCTCCCGTTTGATGGGGTCTATGTGTACAAATTTTGACTTTTTGAGTGCACGTGCAAATCTGCTGAAAAAGCCTGTGGAAGTTTCACGGCGTTCGTACGATATTTGGCGACGCAAAAATGAGCGATTTCCCAGCTCGATGGAATTCGGAGCGAGAGAAACGATGCCCCGTAACGCACATGAGAGCAATCCCGGCCAATTTCTCCCGTTTGATGGGGTCTATGTGTACAAATTTTGACTTTTTTGAGTGCACGTGCCAATCTGCTGGAAAAGCCTGTGGAAGTTTCACGGCGTTCGTACGATATTTGGCGACGCAAAAATGAGCGATTTCCCAGCTCGATGGAATTCGGCGCGACAGAAACGATGCCCCGTAACGCACATGAGAGCAATCCGGGCCAATTTCTCCCGTTTGATGGGGTCTATGTGTAAAAATTTTGACTTTTTTGAGTGCAGGTGCAAATCTGCTGGAAAAGCCTGTGGAAGTTTCACGGCGTTCGTACGATATTTGGCGACGCAAAAATGAGCGATTTCCAAGCTCGATGGAATTCGGAGCGAGAGAAACGATGCCCCGTAACGCACATGAGAGCAATCCGGGCCAATTTCTCCCGTTTGATGGGGTCTATGTGTAAAAATTTTGACTTTTTTGAGTGCAGGTGCAAATCTGCTGAAAAAGCCTGTGGAAGTTTCACGGCGTTCGTACGATATTTGGCGACGCAAAAATGAGCGATTTCCCAGCTCGAGAGAATTCGGCGCGAGAGAAACGATGCCCCGTAACGCACATGAGAGCAATCCGGGCCAATTTCTCCCGTTTGATGGGGTCTATGTGTAAAAATTTTGACTTTTTTGAGTGCACGTGCAAATCTGCTGGAAAAGCCTGTGGAAGTTTCACGGCGTTCGTACGATATTTGGCGACGCAAAAATGAGCGATTTCCCAGCTCGATGGAATTCGGCGCGAGAGAAACGATGCCCCGTAACGCACATGAG
>NW_027620888.1:0-10000 GCF_964198595.1 Lampetra fluviatilis
CCACCCCCACCCCCCCCCCACCCCCCCCCCCCCTCACCCACCCACCCCACCTCCCACCCCCCACCACCACCCCACCCACCCACCCCACTCACCCACCCACCACCCACCACCACCCACCCACCCACCCACCCACCACTCACCCACCCACTCACTCACACCCCCCACCACCCACTCACCCACCCACCCACCCACTCCACCCACCCACCCACCCACTCACCCACTCACCACCACCCCCACCCAACCACCCACTCACTCACCACTCACCCACTCACCCACCCACTCACCTCACCCACTCACCCACCCACTCCCACTCACTCACCCACTCACCCACCCACTCACCACCCACTCACTCACCCACTCCCACCCACTCACCCACCCACTCCACTCACCCACCACTCACCCCACTCACCCACCACCCACCACTCCACACCACCCTCACCCACTCCACCCACTCACCCACTCACTCCACCCACTCCACCCACCCACCCACTCACCCACTCACCCACACCACCACACCCACTCACACACCCACCCACCCACCCACTCACCCCCACCCACACTCACCCACCCACCCACTCACTCACCAACCCACCCACCCACCCACTCACCCACTCACACCACTCACCCACCCCACTCACCCACCCACACCACTCACCCACCTCACCCACCCACTCACACCCACTCACCCACCCCCCACCCACCACCCCACTCACCCACCCACTCACCCACCCACCACCCACCCACTCACCCACCCACTCACCCACCCACCACCCACTCACCCCACTCACCACCCCACCCACTCCCCACCCCACCCCACCCCCCCACCCACCCCCCACCCACCACCCACCCACCCACTCACCCACCCACCCACCTCACCCACCCCACCCCACCCACCCACCCCCCACCCACACCCACCCACCCCACCCCACCCACCCACCCACACTCACCCCCCACTCACCACCCACCTCACCCACCCCCCCCCACCCACTCCACACACCACCCACCCACCCACTCACCCACCCACTCCCACCCACACCTCACCCACCCACCCACTCACCCACCACACACTCACCCACCCACCCACTCACCCACTCACCCACTCACCCACCCACCCACTCACCCACTCACCCACCACCCACCCTCACACCACTCACCTCACACACTCACCCACCCACCCCACCCACCCACTCACCCACCCACTCACCCACTCACCCACCCACTCACCCCACACACCCACTCACCCACCCACTCACCCACCCACTCACCCACCCACCCACTCACCACTCACTCACCACACACCCACCCACCCACTCACTCACTCACCCACTCACCTCACCCACACACCCACCCACTCACTCACCCACTCACCCACCCACTCACTCACTCACCCCCCCCCCACCACCCACCACTCACCCACCACCACCCACTCACCCACCCACTCACCCACTCACTCACCCACTCACTCACCCACTCACCCACCCACCACCCACACCACTCACCCACTCACACCCACTCACCCACCCACCCCACTCACTCACTCACCCACCACCCACCCACTCACCCACCCACTCACTCACCCACTCACCCACCCACTCACCCACCCACCCACTCACCCACTCACTCACCCACTCACCCACCCACCCACTCACTCACTCACCCACCCACCACCCACCCACTCACTCACTCACTCACCCACTCACCCACCACCACCACACTCACTCACCACCCACCCACCCACACCACCCACCCACTCACTCACCCACCCACCCACTCACTCAATCACCCCCCCCCCCCACCACCCACTCACTCACTCACCCACTCACCCACCCACTCACCCACCCCACTCACTCACTCACTCACCCACCCACCCACTCACCCACCCACTCACCCACCCACTCACCCACTCACCCACCACCCACCACCCACCCACTCACCCACTCACACACCCACTCACCCACCCACCCCACTCACTCACTCACCCACTCACCCACCACCCACTCACCCACCCACTCACTCACCACTCACCCACCCCACCCCACCCACCCACACACCCACTCACTCACCCACTCACCCACACCCACTCACCCACTCACCCACCACCCACCCACCCACTCACTCACTCACCCACTCACCCACCCACTCACTCACTCACTCACCCACCCACCCACCCACCCACTCACTCACCCCACCCACCCACTCACTCACTTCACCCCCCCCCCCCCAACCACCCACTCACTCACTCACCCACTCACCCACCCACTCACTCACCCACTCACTCACTCACCCACTCACTCACCCACTCACTCACTCACTCACCCACTCACCCACCCACCCACTCACTCACTCACTCACCCCCCCCCCAACCACCCACCCACTCACTCACCCACCCACCCACCCACTCACCCACCCACCCACTCACCCACCCACCACCCCCCACCACCCCCCCCCACCCCCCCCCCCACCCACCACCACCACTCACTCACCCTCCACTCACCCACCCACCCACCCACTCACCCACCCCACCCACTCACCCCACCCACCCACCCACCCACTCACCCACCCACTCTCACCCACTCACCCACCCACCCACTCACCCACCCACCCACCCACCCACTCACCCACCCACCCACTCACCCACCCACCCACCCACTCACCCACCCACCCAACCACTCACCCACCCACCCACCCACTCACCCACCCACTCACCCACTCACCCACCACCCACTCACCCACCCACCCACCCACCCACCCACTCACCCACTCACTCACTCACTCACTCCACCCACCCACCCACCCACTCACCCACCCACTCACTCACTCACTCACCCACCCACTCACCCACTCACCCACCACTCACCCACCCACTCACCCACCCACTCAACCACTCACCCACCCACCCACTCACCCACCCACCCACCCACTCACCCCCCCCACCCCCCACCCACCCCTACCCACTCACCCCCCCCACCCCCCACCACCCCCACCCACCCCCCACCACCCCCCCCCCACCCCCCACCCCCCACCACCCCCCCCCCACCCCCCACCACCCCCACCCCCCCACCACCCCCCCCCACCCCCCCCCCCACCCACCCACTCACCCACCCACCCACCCACTCACCCACCCACCCACTCACCCACCCACCCACCCAACCACTCACCCACCCACCCACCACCCACCCACTCACCCACCCACCCACCCACCCACCCACTCACCCACCCACTCACCCACTCACCCACCCACCCACTCACCCACCCACCCACTCACCCACCCACCCAACCACTCACCCACCCACCCACCCACTCACCCACTCACTCACCCACCCACCCACTCACCCACCCACTCACTCACTCACTCACCCACCCACACCACCCACTCACCCACCCACTCACTCACTCACTCACTCACCCACCCACTCACCCACTCACCCACCCACTCACTCACCCACCCACCCACTCACACCTCACTCACTCACCCACCCACCCACCCACTCACCCACCCACTCACTCACTCACCCACCCACTCACCCACTCACCCACCCCACTCACTCACTCACCCACCCACTCACTCACCCACTCACCCACCCACCCACCCACTCACCCACCCACTCACCCCCCCCCCCCACCCCCCACCCCCCCACCCCCCACCACCCCCACCCACTCACCCCCCCCCCCACCCCCCACCACCCCCACCCACCCCCCCCTGGGACTGAGCCACCCGCGGCCTCTCCGCTCCGTCCGGGTCATCGACGACGCCGCAGGTCGCGGGCTGCGACCTCTTGACCCTCGACCCCTGACCCCGCCGCGACCCCCCCGCTCCCGGAGCTCCGCCCATCCTCAGCAGCACGTGACCGCTGACCACGCCCCCGTCGACGACGGGCAGCAGTTCAAAGGTCGCGTCCACCGCGCCCAGGCCAATCAGCGCCCTGCATTGGAGGTGGGGGGTGGGGTGGTGATGACACAAGTGGTGGGGGGGGGGTGAAGGTGGGGGGGGGGGTGACACAGGTGGGGGGGGTGAAGGTGGGGATGGGAGGAGGGTGGTGGGGGGGGTAGGGTGGGTGGGTGGGGGGGGTAGGGTGGGTGGGTGGGGGGGGGGTAGGGTGGTGGGTGGGTGGGTGAGTGGGTGGATGAGTGAGTAGGTGAGTGGGTGAGTGGGTGAGTGGGTGGATGAGTGAGTAGGTGAGTGGGTGAGTGAGTGGGTGGGTGAGTGGGTGGATGAGTGAGTAGGTGAGTGGGTGAGTGAGTGGGTGGGTGGGTGAGTGGGTGGGTGGGTGAGTGGGTGGATGAGTGAGTAGGTGAGTGGGTGGGTGAGTGGGTGGGTGGGTGAGTGGGTGGGTGGGTGAGTGAGTGAGTGGGTGAGTAGGTGAGTGGGTGGGTGAGTGGGTGGGTGGGTGGGTGAGTGGGTGAGTGGGTGAGTGAGTGAGTGAGTGGGTGAGTAGGTGAGTGGGTGGGTGAGTGGGTGGGTGGGTGGGTGGGTGGGTGGGTGAGTGAGTGAGTGGGTGGGTGGGTGAGTGAGTGAGTGAGTGGGTGAGTAGGTGAGTGGGTGGGTGAGTGGGTGGGTGGGTGAGTGAGTGAGTGGGTGAGTAGGTGAGTGGGTGGGTGAGTGTGTGGGTGGGTGAGTGGGTGAGTGAGTGAGTGGGTGAGTGTGGTGAGTGAGTGAGTGAGTGAATGGGTGGGTGAGTGGGTGAGTGGGTGAGTGGGTGGGTGGGTGGGTGGGTGGGTGAGTGGGTGGGTGGGTGGGTGGGTGGGTGAGTGGGTGGGTGGGTGGGTGGGTGGGTGGGTGAGTGAGTGGGTGGGTGGGTGGGTGAGTGAGTGGGTGGGTGGGTGAGTGGGTGGGTGAGTGGGTGGGTGGGTGAGTGAGTGAGTGGGTGGGTGGGTGGGTGTGTGAGTGGGTGGGTGGGTGAGTGGGTGGGTGAGTGGGTGGGTGGGTGAGTGGGTGGGTGGGTGGGTGAGTGAGTGGGTGGGTGAGTGAGTGAGTGAGTGGGTGGGTGGGTGTGTGGGTGGGTGGGTGAGTGAGTGGGTGGGTGGGTGAGTGGGTGGGTGGGTGGGTGTGTGAGTGGGTGAGTGGGTGGGTGGGTGGGTGAGTGAGTGAGTGGGTGAGTGGGGTGAGTAGGTGAGTGGGGTGGGTGAGTGTGTGGGTGGGTGGGTGAGTGGGTGAGTGAGTGAGTGAGTGAGTGGGTGAGTGGGTGAGTGAGTGCGTGGGTGAGTGAGTGAGTGGGTGGGTGAGTGGGTGAGTGGGTGGGTGAGTGGGTGAGTGGGTGGGTGGGTGAGTGAGTGAGTGAGTGGGTGGGTGGGTGGGTGAGTGAGTGAGTGGGTGGGTGGGTGGGGTGGGTGGGGTGGGTGAGTGAGTGGGTGGGTGGGTGAGTGGGTGGGTGGGTGGGTGAATGGGTGGGTGGGTGAGTGAGTGAGTGAGTGGGTGGGTGTGTGAGTGGGTGGAGTGGGTGAGTGGGTGAGTGGTGGTGGGTGGGTGGGTGAGTGAGTGAGTGGGTGGGTGGGTGAGTGAGTGAGTGGGTGGGTGGGTGGGTGAGTGTGTGGGTGGGTGGGTGGGTGGGTGGGTGAGTGAGTGAGTGGGTGGGTGGGTGGGTGGGTGAGTGAGTGAGTGGGTGGGTGGGTGGGTGAGTGGGTGGGTGGGTGTGTGAGTGGGTGAGTGGGTGGGTGTGTGAGTGGGTGGGTGTGTGAGTGGGTGGGTGGGTGGGTGGGTGAGTGGGTGGGTGAGTGGGTGGGTGGGTGGGTGAGTAAGTGAGTGGGTGGGTGTGTGGGTGGGTGGGTGGGTGAGTGAGTGGGTGGGTGGGTGGGTGGGTGGGTGAGTGAGTGAGTGAGTGGGTGGGTGGGTGGGTGTGTGAGTGGGTGGGTGGGTGGGTGAGTGGGTGGGTGGGTGTGTGGGTGGGTGAGTGAGTGGGTGGGTGGGTGTGTGAGTAGGTGGGTGTGTGGGTGGGTGGGTGTGTGGGTGGGTGAGTGAGTGAGTGGGTGGATGGGTGGGTGTGTGAGTGGGTGGGTGGGTGGGTGGGTGTGTGAGTGGGTGGGTGAGTGGGTGGGTGGGTGGGTGGGTGAGTGGGTGGGTGGGTGGGTGGGTGGGTGGGTGGGTGAGTGAGTGGGTGGGTGGGTGGGTGAGTGAGTGGGTGGGTGGGGTGAGTGGGTGGGTGAGTGGGTGGGTGGTGGGTGGGGGGTGAGTGAGTGGTGGTGGGTGGGTGTGTGAGTGGGTGGGTGGGTGAGTGGGTGGGTGAGTGGGTGGGTGGGTGAGTGGGTGGGTGGGTGGGTGAGTGAGTGGGTGGGTGGGTGAGTGAGTGAGTGGGTGGGTGGGTGGGTGGGTGTGGTGTGTGGGTGGGTGGGTGAGTGAGTGGGTGGGTGGGAGTGAGTGGGTGGGTGGGTGTGTGAGTGGGTGAGTGGGTGGGTGGGTGGGTGATTGAGTGAGTGGGTGAGTAGGTGAGTGGGTGGGTGAGTGTGTGGGTGGGTGGGTGAGTGGGTGAGTGAGTGAGTGAGTGAGTGGGTGAGTGGGTGAGTGAGTGCGTGGGTGAGTGAGTGAGTGGGTGGGTGAGTGGGTGAGTGGGTGAGTGGGTGGGTGAGTGGGTGAGTGGGTGGGTGGGTGGGTGAGTGGGTGAGTGGGTGGGTGGGTGGGTGAGTGAGTGAGTGGGTGGGTGAGTGAGTGAGTGGGTGGGTGGGTGGGTGGGTGGGTGGGTGGGGTGAGTGAGTGGGTGGGTGGGTGGGTGAGTGGGTGGGTGGGTGAGTGAGTGAGTGAGTGGGTGGGTGTGTGAGTGGGTGGGTGGGTGGGTGAGTGGGTGGGTGTGTGAGTGAGTGGGTGGGTGGGTGAGTGAGTGAGTGGGTGGGTGGGTGGGTGAGTGAGTGAGTGGGTGGGTGGGTGAGTGTGTGGTGGGTGGGTGGGTGGGTGAGTGAGTGGGTGGGTGGGTGGGTGAGTGGGTGGGTGTGTGAGTGGGTGAGTGGGTGGGTGTGTGAGTGGGTGGGTGTGTGAGTGGGTGGGTGGGTGGGTGAGTGAGTGAGTGAGTGGGTGGGTGGGTGGGTGTGTGGGTGGGTGGGTGGGTGAGTGAGTGGGTGGGTGGGTGGGTGGGTGGGTGGGTGAGTGAGTGAGTGAGTGGGTGGGTGGGTGTGTGAGTAGGTGGGTGGGTGGGTGGGTGAGTGGGTGGGTGGGTGTGTGAGTGGGTGGGTGTGTGGGTGGGTGGGTGTGTGGGTGGGTGAGTGAGTGAGTGGGTGGGTGGGTGGGTGGGTGTGTGAGTGGGTGGGTGGGTGGGTGTGTGAGTGGGTGGGTGAGTGGGTGGGTGGGTGAGTGAGTGGGTGGGTGGGTGTGTGAGTGGGTGGGTGGTTTGGCTGATGATACTACTGTTGATGATGATGATACTACTACTACTGATGATGATAATACTGCTGATGATGATACTACTGATTAGGATGATGATACTACTACTGATGCTGATAATACTACTACTGCTGATGATGATACTACTGATGATGATGATGATGATGATACTACTACTGATGATGATACTACTATTGATGATGATGATACTACTGCTGATGATGATGATACTACTACTACTGATGATGATAATACTACTGATGATGATAATACTACTGATGATGATGATACTACTACTACTGATGATGATGATACTACTACTGATGATGATACTACTACTGCTGATGATGATGGTGCTACTGCTGATGATGATACTACTACTGCTGATGATGATGATGATGATTGTAGCTGAGTGGCTGTAACGGGGAGACTGTAAGAACGGGACAGGTGAGATTCCTGCGCGTGTGGTGAGAGGGGCGGGGCACACACACAGACACACACACACAGACACACACACACAGACACACACACACTCTCGCCTGTACAGGTGTGTGTCTGTGTGTGTCTGTGTGTGTGTGTGTGTGTACAGGTGTGTGTGTGTGTGTGTCTGTGTGTGTACAGGTGTGTGTGTGTGTGTACAGGTGTGTGTGTGTGTGTGTGTACAGGTGTGTGTGTGTGTGTCTGTGTGTGTGTGTGTCTGTGTGTGTGTGTGTACAGGTGTGTGTGTCTGTGTAGGTGTGTGTCTGTGTGTGTGTGTGTCTGTGTGTGTGTGTGTGTGTGTGTCTGTGTGTGTGTGTGTACAGGTGTGTGTGTGTGTGTGTCTGTGTGTGTGTGTGTACAGGTGTGTGTGTGTGTCTGTGTAGGTGTGTGTCTGTGTGTGTACAGGTGCGTGTGTGTGTCTGTGTGTGTGTGTACAGGTGTGTGTGTGTGTGTGTACAGGTGTGTGTGTGTCTGTGTGTGTGTGTGTCTGTGTGTGTGTGTGTACAGGTGTGTGTGTCTGTGTAGGTGTGTGTCTGTGTGTGTACAGGTGTGTGTGTGTGTACAGGTGTGTGTGTGTGTCTGTGTGTGTGTGTGTCTGTGTGTGTGTGTGTACAGGTGTGTGTGTCTGTGTAGGTGTGTGTCTGTGTGTGTACAGGTGTGTGTGTGTGTACAGGTGTGTGTGTGTGTCTGTGTGTGTGTGTGTCTGTGTGTGTGTGTACAGGTGTGTGTGTCTGTGTAGGTGTGTGTCTGTGTGTGTACAGGTGTGTGTGTGTGTGTGTGTACAGGTGTGTGTGTGTGTGTACAGGTGTGTGTGTGTGTGTACAGGTGTGTGTGTGTGTGTACAGGTGTGTGTGTACAGGTGTGTGTGTGTGTGTACAGGTGTGTGTGTACAGGTGTGTGTGTGTGTCTGTGTGTGTGTACAGGTGTGTGTGTGTACAGGTGTGTGTGTGTGTGTGTACAGGTGTGTGTGTGTGTGTACAGGTGTGTGTGTGTGTGTGTCTGTGTGTGTGTGTGTCTGTGTGTGTGTGTGTCTGTGTGTGTGTGTGTCTGTGTGTGTGTGTGTCTGTGTGTGTGTCTGTGTGTGTGTACAGGTGTGTGTGTGTGTGTGTGTACAGGTGTGTGTGTGTGTGTGTGTACAGGTGTGTGTGTGTGTGTACAGGTGTGTGTGTGTGTGTGTCTGTGTGTGTGTGTCTGTGTGTGTGTGTGTCTGTGTGTGTGTGTGTCTGTGTGTGTGTGTGTCTGTGTGTGTGTGTGTCTGTGTGTGTGTGTGTGTGTGTACAGGTGTGTGTGTGTGTGTGTGTACAGGTGTGTGTGTGTGTGTACAGGTGTGTGTGTGTGTGTGTGTACAGGTGTGTGTGTGTGTGTACAGGTGTGTGTGTGTGTGTGTCTGTGTGTGTGTGTCTGTGTGTGTGTGTGTCTGTGTGTGTGTGTGTCTGTGTGTGTGTGTGTACAGGTGTGTGTGTGTGTGTGTGTACAGGTGTGTGTGTGTGTGTGTGTACAGGTGTGTGTGTGTGTGTACAGGTGTGTGTGTGTCTGTGTGTGTGTGTGTACAGGTGTGTGTGTGTGTACAGGTGTGTGTGTGTGTACAGGTGTGTGTGTGTGTGTGTGTGTGTGTACAGGTGTGTGTGTGTGTGTACAGGTGTGTGTGTGTGTGTACAGGTATGTGTGTGTAGGTGTGTGTGTGTGTACAGGTGCGTGTGTGTGTGTACAGGTGTGTGTGTGTGTGTACAGGTATGTGTGTGTAGGTGTGTGTGTGTGTACAGGTGTGTGTGTGTGTGTACAGGTGTGTGTGTGTGTGTACAGGTATGTGTGTGTAGGTGTGTGTGTGTGTACAGGTGTGTGTGTGTGTGTACAGGTGTGTGTGTGTGTGTGTGTGTGTGTGTGTCTGTGTGTGTGTGTCTGTGTGTGTGTGTGTACAGGTGTGTGTGTGTACAGGTGTGTGTGTGTGTGTGTCTGTGTGTGTGTGTGTCTGTGTGTGTGTGTGTACAGGTGCGTGTGTGTGTGTACAGGTGTGTGTGTGTGTGTACAGGTGTGTGTGTGTGTGTGTCTGTGTGTGTGTGTGTGTGTGTGTGTGTACAGGTGTGTGTGTGTGTGTACAGGTGTGTGTGTGTGTGTGTCTGTGTGTGTGTGTACAGGTGTGTGTGTGTGTACAGGTGTGTGTGTGTGTACAGGTGTGTGTGTGTGTACAGGTGTGTGTGTGTGTGTACAGGTATG